>NC_056542.1:14885456-15185456 GCF_910596095.1 Thunnus maccoyii
AAAGGTCAACTATCCAATCTTATTTTCTTCTTCTCTGTCACCTTTCTTTTACAGGTAAGTAAACAGGTAAGTATATTGTCATTTCTCACTTTTTCTTAAACAGGTAAAATCAAATGTGACAGGTAAATATTTACGAGAATGGTCTATTAATCAATAAAGAAACTTGAATTGTCAAACTTAAATCATCTGGAGTGAAATAATGATCCTCAACAATTCTGAATGATTATTTGTTATTTGAATGTGCCATGTGTTGCATTTTAACATAAATGAATCAAGTCCAACGCCAAGAGGGTTGTTAGCCTGAAATGACCTCTTCACTGTATCTTATGTAATGCACAATTGGGTCAGATTTATTAGGATTTTTTTCTGTATTCTTTCTATTCTAGTCTTCTCTGTAATTTCTGGAAGGTTTTCAGAGTTTCTGACTATGGATGTTGGTGGATTAATTTAAACAGCTGATGGAGAAATCACTTTCAACACATTTATCCTCCACAATGAAGCAAAGCGATGAATCATGAAGAAAAACCAAAAACACTAAGAGCAAAACTAGCGATACCAAGTTTGCAACGTTATTACTGTGAAGCAAGAGTGTTTACAGGAAATGGGGTCTTAGTTCTAACAAAGCATATAATACCACTGAGATAAGTTTCCACTTATCTGAGATAAGGTACCACTTATCTTAACCATGTTCTCATTTCTGTCAAGTAGGCTAATTACACAAAGGTATGGCCATTACATTCACAATGACGTACTGTAAAATAATGCTCACTGTAGCATTTCACACAGAGCTGCACACAATAAATGTAGCATTTTAATGACTTTGTTTCTTTCCCGCCATGTTTTTGTTTTCTGTATCATCTCATTCTTCTGGTTGGCCACAGGCTAGCTGTAGCGTGGGTAGACGAGTGGCACGGTGGGTCAGAAAAAGTCATAATGCAAATGTTTCATATTGAGATACAAAACATAACAGAGCAGTGCAGTTTTACTTTGTTAAATGTCGTGGAAATCAGCAAAAATATTGTGTAAAACATTAGTATCCATTTGTCTCTTCTAGTTGTTATATTCCTTGTTCCTTATCATAGACAGTTATTTAAGAAATGAACACACAAACGCATTAGTAATTAACCACACACATCAGCACAGTAAAAGTTAACCACACACATATACATTAGCAACCTCATACTCTGCATGCGTGTCTCACTGAGTTAAGCATGATCAAAATGTACACAATGGGCCAAATCCACAAAAATTGGGTTGCGCTGCATTTGCACCCGCAATCTGCCCCGTTTGAAGGTCCTATTCACAAAAGATTTTGCACCAATGATAAGCCATAAAGTTTCACAGCTGAGTGCAATTTGCCCTTGTTTTGCGTCTGGTTGAGTAAGTTGAGCTGTTTCCAGTGTTTCAGGCTTTTCTCACCACAGACTGGTCGATAATGAAAACTGCAGAGAGCACAAAAGCCTCAATTTGCGTCACAAATCAACTTTCATAAATCGTCTTTTTTGCTTCTTTTACTCTAGTATTTCACATCTATAACATAATCTACTGAAATGTCAAAGTAAAGCTATTAATGTGACTCAGGCAGGTCTGACACGTGTTAGATTAATATCTGAATCTTACAATAATGTTGTTCAGGTGTCACTGAATGTATCTGGGATGTCGCAAAAACTCAGTACTGATGTTTCTGTTTGTTGGCCACAGCTGGCTGCAGCATCACACAGCAGCTGAAACGATAAGTGCGTCTCCAAACTAAGAAAGAGGCTGCGTGCATTTACGCACACGGCACAGCAGCAGTAACTTCATTAACACTGGATCAATCAGGATCTGACGATAATTAATACTGTTTGGTGTGTAGGTGTGTTTGGCTACACACCTATAGGTCAGCTGTTACACCCAGATTCCAGGTTTATACAGTGGACTTGTTTGTAATGAAGCAGCCCCTTACTGTATGGATGAATCCTGAGCTCCGTCAGCGCTGTTATTTTTATTTTTATATCCGATATAAGCCCACAACCCCACTTGATCCACCCATATCTGACTGTAGATTTTGCCCTCATTCAATATCAATTCAGTATCATTCAATACCTGACAAGCTTGAAGATTTGAAGAGAGAGAGTGAGTGAGGATTGAGTCTGTTTTTGCAACGAGGCTTATTTGCATAGAAAGGGACCACTTTTGCGCCAAATGTATGAATGTTACCTAATTTACATACATGCAAATGCAACAGGCGCACCATGACGCTATTTGCTTGGCAGCGCAGTTTGCGGTGCATTGTGAATTACATGCTATCTTCTTGCCTCATTTACACTGGTTTAGCGGTGGCAAAAGCCGCGCAATCCTTTTGCGGATTTAGCTCAATATGTGTTGCACCCCTGCTGGCCACATGCCGCTCTCTGCAGCATGCCCAACAGCAAGGTTGCAGAGATTTATGGGCATGAAACAAGGTCATGCGCATGCGCAGAACCGCTAAGTAGCAGATTCGATAGGTAGCACAAATCAACAGAACACCTGCCAAAGTTTGAACGGAGTTTAGCTAGCTGCTTAACAGTGTACCAATTAACAATCTAAAAATCAAAATAATGCTTCCAAAACACTCAACATTCAATCGGCACATTAACAAAACAAACAAAACAACTTAGCAAACATATTCCAACGTTCAAGAGCATAAATAATCATTTCATACCTGAAAAGGAGGGATATCAATAAAGATGCTTCGACGTTTCCTTTCCGACAGCTTCATTGAGAATAAGGCCGACAACTCCCCCTTCCGGCCTCTGCAGGCATGAGTAATCAATCACTAGTGTCATCTCTCAAAAAGGCTCAACAACTGGATCATAGATTAACTCCTCTGGCAGTTAGCTATCCTTATACTTTTTAAATCTGTTAGCCTTGTTTTTTTAACATTTTAACCTCTTTCTTTCGCAGGGCTTAAACATTTTAACCTCTTTCTCAAGACTTTGTTTTTATAGGACTTTTTACATTTATAGTTATGATCTATTTATAAATTAATTCCCTTTTGTCTCTGGATCAGCTTCCTAATACAGTCAATCTATCACACACTCCCCTGGAAAATTAGATGTCGTCAGAACAAAGTTTATGTACCAAGGGTTCTCAACCTGATATGTTCTAGTTGTCTCAACTGTCTCTTCAGGGTGATAGCAATGCAGTGACTGTTTTTGGCATGACGATAAATATGGATGTACTGCCTTATACATGACTCCATTAAATCCAGTGATCTTTTCGCTTCAGTCAAACAGTCTTTTTCTGTACTGAACAGCCCAAATCTGTTTTAAGCCTAGTATCCCTGCATGATTAAGGGTCGCAAAACTTGGAATTGATTTGTCTACATTGTCACTGGTTGAACTTCTCTATATAGTCTGAGTTGATACTGGTAAAGCATTTCATGTGCTGCACTATAGCATGCTGGAATCCCAAGGTGGTCATAGGTGAAGATTTTAGGGGCTCATCTTTCTCTCTTTGGTCGGTCATGTCATTGTTCTCTGTCATCTTCATCTGAATCTGGATACGGGGATACCAGACTCTCATCTTGTGCTTCTTGAACTGGTTGTACATCTTCACTCTGATTATCATCTTCCCACAGCACATTCTCCTACTGTGTCTCAGACTCATTTGTGTTTGTTATAGACCTTTCTTCAACCACTGGCCCATCAGTGCTCAATACTGGTGTCTCCTGGTCACTGTCCCCTTGTGTGTCAGCATGCTCAATGGTGCTGTCTGCAATGGGCACTACTGGCTTGTAATAGTACCCACATTCGCCGTCATCATCTTCCTCTTCCTGATTTGAGTTTTCTGCAGCTGTCTCCATCATCCTTTTCTTTTACTTAGATGCTGCTTTTGGCTGAATTTCCAAGGGTAAGTGATCACACAGTAGAAACAGGTTGCGATGCATGATTCTTGATCTTCCCCTTCCCTGTTCAGGCTTGACTTCATAGACTGGGATGTCTTCTCCAACCTGACGGATCACAACATGGATGTTCTCTTCCCAATGATTACAAAGCTTTCCAGTGCCTCCTCTAAGTGTCAGATTTCTACTCAATCACAGAATACAACACTGAGCTTCTCACTTTTCCATCATAATGTCTTTTACTCATTTCTGTTGACTTCTTTGCATTCTCTTGTACTACTTCATATGCTTCCTGCATTTCTCGCTTCCATTATTCCATGTATGTTCGATGGTCTGGTTTTCCTGTGTTAGAGGTGAGACCAGACGGGAGAGCAATAGGTAACCTGGGGGACCTTACGGATAAAAGGTAAAAAGGGGAGAAACCTATTACCTTGCATCGTGTGCAGTTACATGCATGGATCAGCTTGTTCAAGGAATCTTTCCAGTTTGTCTTCTGTTTATCTATAAGTGTCTTTAGCATTTGTGGCAATGTTCGGTTAAATGCTCGACTTGCCCATTTCCTTGCGGGAGATAGGGTGTTGTTCACAGACCAACTACACTACAGCTCTTTTTCTTATCATCTTGCTGTGTTTGTCGAATCTCAGCAACCCAGAATGGTTTGTGCATCTCTTCGCTCACTGCTTTTCATTGGAGAGAGGTAAGTACTGGACAGACCCACGGTGGGCGGGAGTCTTGAGTCTCAACAGCTTGGATTGTCGCTGCCACACAATCTGATGCCAACTCTTCAGTACACTGTCCCATCATCTCCTCAATATTTACAGGCATTCTTGACAGACTGTCAGCATCCACATTTTCTTTACCTGGACAGTATTAGATGGTAAAATGGAAGTCTGCAAGCTCTGCTACCCATCTGCATCCAGTTGTGTTGAGTACTTGACAGGACATACGTAAGCAGATTATTATCACTAAACACAGTGAAAGTAGGCACATAATACAAGTGATATTGGAATTTCTCTGTGAATGCCCGCTTTAAGGTGAAAAATTTTCTTGAATGGAGATGATAATTCTGCTCAGAGACTGTAAGTGTCCAGGAACCGTAGGCTATCACATTGAGTTTATCATCTTGTCATTGGTATAGACCTGCCCCGAGGCCTTGGTTTGAGGCATCTGTATGGAGGATAAATGGCTGTGAGAAGTCTGGGAACCTAAGGACTGGTGGCTCGACCAGACAGTCTATTAGCAACTCCAATATGTGTTGATGTTCTTCAGTCCACACAATTGGTTTGTGTGATGGCACTCCTTAACTCTACCCTGTAGCTCGTCTGGTGTTTATCCTGTTTTGTGGCACATTGTTGTCTTCTGTTGTCCCTTTCAGCAAGTTGTAAAGTGGCCTGGAAAGTCCCAGAAAAGTCCTGTATGTATTGCCTGTAATAACTTAACAAGTCCATGGTAGCTTGTAGCTCTCCTATATTGTTCAGTCTCTTATTTGTCAAGGATCTCACAGTGATGGTGTCAGCTGGATTGATTTTGCTACCTTCAGCTGAAATGACTCTTCCTAGATAGCAGACCTCGCATTTAAATAATTCACACTTGCTGGGTTGTAGTTTCATCCCATACTTCCTCAACAGCTGAAGTACTTTTGTGATGTGGTTTACATGATCCTCAAACAATCGACTGTACACTGATGTGTCATCCAGGTAGGGGCCGCAGATGTTGTCTCACATGTCTTCCAAACACTCCTCCATAGAGTGTTGAAAGGCTGTGTGTGCATTCATTTGCACAAATGGAATCCTTATCCATTCGTACAGGCCCCATGGAGTCACAAATGCAGTAAAAGGCCTGCTGTCTTTATCCATAAAGCCCCGATGGTAGGCCTCTCCTTGGTCTAACAATGAAAACCACGAGTGGTTTTCATTGCGTAATCCCAGGACTGTCAAGGATGTCCTGCATTCGAGGAATCGGTTGTCTGTCAGGGTGGGTCTTTTTGTTTAGCTTGTTCCTTACACAGACAACCTCACTGAGACTGAGGCATTGTCATGGATGTATTATAAGAGCTGGATAGGGCTCCGCCACTCAGCCTTGCAGCCAATTTTCCCCAGTGGCCACTTGTGGTATTGCAGCAAAAAATCCCCCTGCGACCCAAAAAGGATTTTCCTCATAGACTACCATTGTAAAAGAGACGTCTGTAAAACTGTTGACAGGACACCTCGGACTGCAAACAATATCAATTATGATTTTTTTCTATTATTAATTTTTGATACATGGTGGTTTTATATTTGTAAAACTTTCCTCGAGCCAAGAAAAGCGATTTTATAATATATGATGTCATCACAATGTAAAGTCTATGGGCCAAGCAGGAAGTCTTAGGCGGGGCCAGCGGGGGAAACACCACTGCACATATGCAGTGGGCTGCACAACACGGAAGCAAACCCAGAAGCTAGAAACTTTTTTGACATATGTGCCAGCCGAGCAATTCTTATTGGACAGAATTGGCGCCATTTTAACTCCTCTGGTGGGTAGGTATCCTTATACTTTTTCAAAGCTTTTAACCCTGTTAACCTTGTTTTTTAACATTTAAACCTCTTTATTTTACAGGGCTTATATATTTTAACCTCTTTCACAAGACTTTGTTTTTATAGGACTTTTTACTTTAAAGTTATGACCTATTTATAAATGAATTCCCTTTTGTCCCTGGATCAGCTTCCAAATAAAATCAATATGTCACATAAACTGTCACTTTCATGTGGAACCTTGAGCTGGACGCCTGTGGGTGCACAAGAGACAGAGAGAGGACAGCAGCAAAGACTGGGGGAAAGTAAGAAAAAAATTAATTAGGAAATCAAGAAAAGCACACAAAATGACCAAGAAAGAGTAAACTTTAGATAGTATGAGTTATAACAAGCAGGAAGTAGAGCCAGAGTCTGTGTGTCCTGGTAAAGAAAAGAATGAAAAAGTATGTGTGTGTTTGTACATAATTTCTCCTCCACCTTAATGGCATTTTGCCTAACCACACTGATGTATGAGCCTCTCGTCCAGATCAATACACGCTCTCCATTCACTGGACAGACAGTAATGCAACTGCCTCGTTTGTTTGATGATGTGTGCACGTGCCTGTGTGTCTGTGTGTGTCCATGTCTTTCAAACTGGTCCCCATTTCCTGGCAGTATCTTTAACTCTGCCGTTAAGAGAAAGTGACCATTAAGCCACATAGTTTAGCATGTCACTAACTTAATCGCTTAATCCACATGCCAGCATTGATTTCATAAGCGTGTAATGTGTGTGTGTGTGTGTGTGTGTGTGTGTGTGTGAAGGGTCTGTACAGACACACAAATGAGTGTTAAGTGAATTAAAAGGCGAGATAATACTCTCAGAATATTTACCTCCCATTGTAAATTTATCTGTGTCTGATATGGCATGTATGTGTGTATATTTCTCAGAGATTTTGTGTGTGTGTGTGTGTGTGTGTGTGTGTGTGCGTGTGTGTGTGTGTGTGTGTGTGTGTGTGTGTGAATGCCCACGAGTGTTAGTCTTGCATAGGACTAAAAGGTGAGGCTAGGATGCTTGTGTTCCCTCATTACAGTGTCAGCAATACAGTTTTTAGCCCACTCAACCACATAAATGACTTCAAATCCTCTGTGTATTAATCCTCACCACTGGGAACCCAATTTGTAACCTCTGCCCAGTAATACGTTAACTGGACTTTATCTGGGGACAGGCAGAGTGTAAAATTCATACAGTATCTGAGAGAACTAATTGAACCAATTAAGAAAGTGAATATGGATTACTGTGAGACTGTGAACACACACATCCCCTCTGGAATAGAGTTGGAGACCACTGCTTTCACGCGATAATGATTGTCATTGCAAATGGATGGCAGTGCTGGGTCTCAGTGTGCTGCGTAACAACACTCCCAGAGTCGGCTGGCTTTGCATTTACACTGATGTGTTTTCATTTCCTTAGCAGCTGATCCCACGGCTGCTATTCTGGGCAGTAATTAATTGCATGCGGGTAAAGGAAAAGTCAAGGATAAGTGTTAAAACTGTTCCTCGCCTTGTACACACGCTCACATCACACACAAACATAAAGGCAGCGCTCGTTTTTCACACAAACACACATTTGCTAGAGGAAACAAAAAGGGGAACGAGTATAAACAAGGAGATACACAGAAACTTGCACAAAAATAAGAGCCTTGGGTACTTCATGCTTTAAATATCTTAATCAGCAAGCCCATAAAGCCTCCCGATTTTAATTGCCCCACCATGACTATTAATTACATAACAGCCATTGCAGCCAGCATGCCCATATGTTTGCTAATAGGAAAGGATGGATTAGAATAGTGAGTGGAATATATTAGAATACAATGGTTTTTATTGATCTACAAAGGTAGAATTACATTTCCCCTCCGGGATGCACACATAAACAACAGCTTTTTTTTTCTTGTGAGCTCCAAAGAACGACATAAAACACATGGCAGGAGACATTTCATAGGCAGAGAGAACAATGTATCGTATTATTGTAAAAAGGTAAGGCAGAACACCATAGATTACTGTATAACAAAAGATGCTTCATACAGTAGGCTGCAAGAAAAATGCACCATATTGTTGTGAAACTGAAACACTATCTTGTGAGTTGTTTGTGGACAACATCCTCTGAGGGGACAACATATACAGCTCTGATAATACAAGAATGGAGTCATTTGATTGGCAGCCAGTTTGAACTCACATGTGGATCAGGAAACCCTGCCTGGGATTTTTGCATGTAAACCTGATGTCAGTTTATAAGATTGTAGATAAACTGATTCAAGAGCCACCAAGCTCAGCAAGCTACCTTGGCTAGATTCTTAGCACCTTAAAATATAAATCTATTTCTTCATGGAGGGATCAAATGTTTTCATCTGTAAAATGATACATATTTGTTGAATTTGTAAAACAACAGTTACATTTTTATACCCATTGTACCGCAGGTCTCAGAGTTTATTCCCTTCAGCAGAGCAACTTTTAATGTGCTAAGTGCCTGTTGACTGTAATCCTGCCACAAAACTGATCCCAATATCTTTTAAAGGTGCAAGTATATAATGACTGAAATTTCTCCTCTTAAAAAATGGTCCCAAACACCCAGGTTTCCAGCACTCTGGCGGCAGCAGTTAGGCAAAAACAACCTTTTCTGTCCTAGGCCTCCAAATCTTTTGCAGTTTTGTTGTGTGATTTTGATTATTGCTATCTTGTAAGAGCTTGCTGGTCCTAGCGACATAGTTTGTACTTATCTGTGTAAATTCTGTTAATAGAATGATCCACCTTTTATGAATAGTACTGAAGCTTCATTTATACTCTTATACTAAGAGTTAGATTTAGTGAACGTCTTTTTGATGTTTTTTTGTTTGTTTTTTGTTTGCTTGTGTGATAATTAAGAATATTGCAAAAATATTAACATCATTTATGCTACTATTGTTATTTTAAGTGGACAGATAGTTCCGAGGATGTAAAAATACCCGATAATGTATATTTCCAAACAGTTTCAACAAAAGTACACATTATTGAGCTGATGCTGCCTTCCAGTGGGCTGTTGGGCTTCAAACTGTAGGCAGCCCACAATTTTTTACCATAGATATATAGACGTGGATGCCTCATTTGTAAAGAGAAAAATAAAAGCACCCTAGCCGCCATATCTCACTGGCCGAATGCGCAATCTAAGTGTATATATCTATGGTGACCTCACAAAGGTAATTTAGCACTAATAGCAACAGTCAATCAATGAACTTCAGTCCAATCCACTCAACTGTGCTCTTCCTTCAGCTTACATGATTTACAAGGTGAAGGCCCCTTTGATCAATTATATATTGTTGAGCTGAATGATCATATTGTTATGACCGTTGTTATGACTATTTTATCCCTTGCTCTTTCTCTCCAAGTTTCTGTGTCTGACCTACAAGGCATGGTGACAGGCCGCTCTAGACTGACTGTACTGTGGGATACAGGCAGACACATGTCAACAGGTGATTGGCTCTTCAGTGACAGTTCAGGATGACAGCGAGGTGTCAGCTGGTCTGCAGATCGGAGCAGAAGTCTCCTTTCATGTCTCCCACCCCACCTGACAGTTTTGTCTCTATTAGTAGGAGTGACCTACTACTGCAATTTGCACTTCTGTGAGACATATTGTTGCTCATGGAACAATAAAGCTTGTAAACAGAGACAATTTTTTAATTTGCTGGGGACCTAGTTCAGCTGCACTTTGTGACTGATTTTGATCTGTTTTTGGTTGAAGGGTTTAGGGCAGAATGATGTACTTTATTTTTATTTTGCAAGGCTACATGGATTCTTCTCACCCAGACTGTTTGTTTACATTTTGGCTTGACAGTTTGTGCATTATTTATTATATAAAATTATCATTTATGGCTCCTCTGATTATTATTTAGTCTTTCATATCAGGAGAGCACAAGAGTTTGGTGTCATAAATTCAAATTTATATTCAGCATATAAAGCTTCTCACTTGTCACATCATCCTTTCTGTACTTTAAATATCTTTGAGTGAAAGACTTGTTAAGCAGTTCAAACTGTTTTAAATGTGTGTAACTGTATATCTGTGTGTATTATTTGGGGATGTAATTTGAAGAAAAAACCAATGAAATCCTATGAAAAACTGAAAAGTCTTAGACAATATGGTAATGACTACCCAAGTGTTAATTCCATATAAACGCCCACATGGTTTTTATTCTCCTGCTGCTCACATAACATCTATTACAACTTTCCATAGCTCTAGGCCAAACTTTCCTCTCGTCTCTCTTTCTTCCCACCCTCTGTCTTTCTCTCCCTCTCATCTGCGCTCATTTCCAACTTTGCCACTGCACTCTGTTTTGTTTCCAAATCAAAGTAATGAAATGGATCTTTACTGAGGTGATTTTCATAGCAAGCAAAGAGGGGGCTGTCATTAGTGCATCATTCGGGGGGGACGATGAGCAAAATGAAAAACAGGAGGAGAAAGTGAGCAGAGAGACAAATCAAAGAGACTCGGCTGCCTGGCTTACTTTTCCAGCCAGATCTATAGCTCTCGCCTTAAGGTAAAATCCACCCTTGAATACTCTTACACTGTTATAAGTCATCAATCTGTGGTGTTCAGTGGATTGCAGCAGTTCGTTTGTCATTAAGTGTTGACATTTTTACTCTACAATGGATTTCTCCATGTGTGTTGAATACTGATGTAATCTTGTACATCTAGAAAGAAGCTCCTGTTCTTTGATTCAAAGATGCTGTTGCCAAACCCAACCGAATACTGATATTTCAGAAAACTCAATTTTATGTGCTACTGAACTAGCTAAAAGTATTTTGACATGACATCACACCATCTGTATTTGGACAGTCATTCATGCTGTCCAAGACTAACAAGCCATGCTGTGAGGCTGTACTCAGGCACAGCAATGCCTTGAGCTAAATGCTAAAGTCAACATGCTAACAGAATGATGTTTATGAAGTTCATCATCTTAGTTTATCGTAATATCATGCTAACATTTGCTAATTAGTGCAAAATACAGCTGAGGCTGAGGGGAACGTTAGTTTTGCAGGTGTTTGGCCATAAACCAAAGTATTGGACTAATTGAAATTTTGACCTCATGGTAGTGCTAGATTAAAAATCAAGGGATCACCAATGCTGTTACAGTTCATCCTCAGAAGAACATGAATTTTTGCATCAAATTACTGGCAACCTATCCAAAAATTATATAATCTTTACCAGATAACTGGAAACCTGTACCTGCTGGTGGTGTTAGAGGAAAGGTCAGGGGCTCACTGAAATCTGTAGGATTCCTCTTCTGGGGAATATGAATGTCTGGAAATCCATCCAATAGTTGTTGAGATATTACTATTACTCTACTGACCAACGAACAAGGCAACATTTCCAAACCTTGAACCATCCCACTAAAATGACTAAAAAAGTACGACACCAAACAACAAAAGTGACTTACAAGTGACTTACTTATTAGTGAAATACAGATTTTAGCAGCAAAAGCTTCCCTAAATTGTTTGTTTTTTACAGTGATTTTTTTTCTTCTTTAATCCACATTAGTTAAAAACACGTCACTGGAAATAACAAATGGTGCTTTTTAATTCATTAACTGGTATTTTGGTGAATTCCCTTAAGTTATCAGGGTGGAATGGAGCTGAAGTGCGCCTGTGAGCCTCTGTTACTATGGGCCGTTGTATTGTGCTGTCGTGTCTACCTGCTTCACAGGCCTATTATAGAGACATCAGGGGAGTAACAGAGGCCGACAGAGACAAACAGGTCACCCTTACCTGGGCTGCAGGATAAACGATTTCCCCTCCACCACTGCTCTACCCCCCCTTATTTTCTCTTCAACTTCATCCCTCCATTCAACCCCCCATCAGCCAACCTCTCCTCTTTTCTACCTGTCTGCCATCTGACTTCTTCCCATCTCCATCCCCTCGACTAGCTCCTCTGCCCGCCCTCTACCTCCCTTCTCCCCATCCCAACCCCATCTCTGTGCCCCACCTCCCCACCCCCTCACTCCCACCCCCACACACAACAGAATTAATATTAAAAAGGTGACTGTGTGTGTGTGCAGGGAGGGGGTGATGAGAGGAGGACAGCGTGTACAATGACCTTACTCGCAAATCGTTGCCTCATGTACAGCAAGCATGTCCTTGTTGCAACACCATAACAGCTCCAAGCCCCAGACCACAAGGAGGCATAAACAAACACACACCCTTGCACACACACACACACAAACATGTACTCCAACAGCTACTTCTCCCTCTCTCTTTCCGCAGCAGTGTAGGATGCTCATTATCTACCCTTAAAATTTCATTCAGTTTACTTGGTTGGCATTTAACAGAAAGAACAGCTGATACTCCGTTCTTGTAGGAAAGTGTTGTAGCTGAGTATAACATAGCTTTTTTTAGCTCTGACACCTCAATCAGGTGAAGAATGTGCCTGCAGCCGGTTCCTCTTTAACTGTCATAGAAAGGGACAAATGATGTCAGACTCTGTTGCCACTGCTTCAAAGATGCACATGTCCTTTTAAAAAGCCCCGGAGCTCTGGCATTTAACATTAACATAAGACAGGTGCCGTCATGCATTCAGCTCTGTGTCACCAGCTTGCGTATTTATGCATGCAATCTCATCCGCTGATGTATGATCACATGCATACCGCATACGTGAATGCATAGGTGTGCGTGTATGCGCGTGTGTATGTGTGTGTGTGTGGGTCTGTGTTGCTGTAGCATAAATCATTGGAGCTGAGCAGGGGGCTGGTGCTGCTCCCTCCATCTGTCTCTGTCTGCAGGGGTGAGGTATTTTACACTGATGATAGGGCGAACGGAGGGAGGTGAGAAAAAGTGAGCCATGCTCGAGTCGTGTGGGATGGACAGAAAAATAAATGCTGTGGTATCGAAGGGCAGCGGGCAGCGTGTGCATCCTGTGAGTACGTGGAGAGACTTGGGGGAAGGGATGCGTCGAAGCCTTCAGCTCACATAATCCGCATCTCTGCAGGGCCTGTTACTCACTACCTAAGATCTACTTCTGTGAAACAGACTGTTATGCAGTGCTGAAAAAATAATGCTGCTCCTATGAGGTATCTGCATGCAGTCCTCCATCTACTGCAGGCTGCATACTGGATATGTATGAATGAATGCCACTGGAAACTACAAACTCAATATCTGCTTGGTCCAACATTTACTTTGTGTCGGTAATATGGACACATTAGCCCCTCTTTTGGACTAAATGATGTTTTCTTGTTCCGTCTACATGCAGAGACGGAACAATCCTAGGAACTGGCTTCATCTGTGGGAGAAGAACTGGCTGTCCACTAGTTACCTCCCTTCCATCAATCCTGCTCACCCCCCTAACAGGATAAACCGAAGCAGAACAGCCCCTGAACAAATGTATCCAGTACTTCCTGATCAGGTTGTCACAGTGACGAGGGAAAACGCTCTTCAACTGTACAGCATAGGGATTCAAGCTACTACACTGAGCTTGTTCCGCTGAGGTGTCCTTGAGCAATGAAATGAATCCCCAACACATCCAGAAATTGTTCTGAGAGCGACCCTGCAGTCTGTCCTACCTGTAGAGAGGAGGCAAGTGTACAGAGAATATACACTATGGGTTACACATGCAGCAAACTCACTTAAAGCAGCAGCAGCTGGTCGGCACATCATACAGGACTGAGCGCAACACCGCTGGACACTCTGCTTCGTTGAGCAGCCTCTGTTCCAGCTACACCCACAAGAAACTGAGAGAGCTTAGTGCAAAAACAATTCAAAAGCTGGAATAGGTTTTGAGCCCCCATTTATGACTCGTGTTGAATCCCTCATCCCTCCTATCCATTTGGATTACAGAGTTTCGAAGAGAGTGAATGACAAAGACAAGAGGAGAGACTGTTGGCTTATGTGGGTCTACCGTTGAAGGAGAGGGAGTCATGCTTGGTTGGCTTGGTTGTTAAGGTAGAGGGAGCAGAATCTCTCCTGACAGACAACCAGTAGCTTGCCACACTGCAACATTTGGTTCTGGGTTCTGAGATTAGCTCAAGCATGGCAATCTCTCCTTGGAAGCATTCTGGAGGGCTTAAAGAGGCAGCCTTAGAGCAGCAACATAACTGTGGAAAGGACAGAGCCATGCCAGGATTTTTTTTTTGATTTTTTTATACAAACTCAGAATTGGCAACTGAACACTGCATAGTAACAGTCGCATGATTGTTGCTGCATGTCATGTAGCTTGGTTCTTAAAGGAACACTTCAACATTTTATTTTCCAAGGGTTAGATGGGAAGACTGATATCACTCATATCTGTCCATTCAATATGAAGCTAGCAGCAGGTTAGCTTTTACCTTGCGAGGCAGCTGGATTGACAAGATCACATGAGAATCCATCTTGTCAGCCTTCGACTTATGCGCTTGTGTCCGAACCACCAGTGGTTCGAACCAATCAGCGTCCTATGAGGATTCTCATGTGATCGCATGATCTCAAGAATCCAGCTGCCTAAGATGGTGATAAACAGATGGTTCATCCAATCACCTGCCAAGTATTTTTTGAAAGTGCCTTCCCCTTTCCAAACAGTTTCCAAGGACAACCACTCAGATGGTTCTGTGTAACAAACCATCTGGCACATCTGGTTAGGTTAGCTTAGCTTAGCATAAAAACTGGAAATAGGGGGATATACAGCTAACCTGGCTCTGTCCAAAGCCATTTTAATGAGGCCAGTCTGTCAACACAGCAGAGATGCCAATGCAATGAAAAAACGTAGGGTTCTCCAGCAAGAAAGTTGAGCCTGGTTCAACTGCAATGCAACATCATCTGGCAAGACGCTATGGTTACCAATCAAATACAAGCAAGTGCACATTATTTTGCAACGTAAAAGGCGGCCAAAACAACATGTCCCTTCCAACACAGCTCCTGGTGTTGTTTTAAATAGGGATGTTTTCTGTTTGAGCACCTGATAAGCTCACTAATTTACATGTTTTATCTCATTTGTGTAATCCGAACAAAAATTAAGTGTAACAACAACAATCTGTGGTTTTATGAAGAGTTACATGCTGGACTATTTCTTGGCCAGGCACAGTGACTTACTGAAATCAGCACCATTAGGTTGCCAAGCAACCAGTGCAGACTCTAAGAAGTCACTGCATCCCGCCAAGACATACAATAGTCCAGCACATAATGTCTGTAAAAACACAACCTGTCTTTTAACCTTTGTACAAATGAAACAAGCAAGATATAACGTGCTGTTAATTTTAGAGGTGCTGTTATAGGCAGATTTTTTTTTTAACCTTTGTTTCCCTCTGTTTCCAATTTTTATGCCAAGATAACCAGCTGCTGACTGTAACTTTATGTTGCATGGACAAAAATGAGAGTAATATCAATCTCCTTGTCTAACTCTCAACAAGAAAGTGAATATGCACTTTTCCCAAAATGTTGAACTATTCCTTTAAAAGTATGCTGTTTGGGCAGAGCATCATAGCTGCTATTAACAGTGTGCAAGGACACACTCTTACCATCTGTACAAGACAGATAATTGAACTGTGTGATGTTCAGTGGGGTCAACTCTGAGTTTATTCCATGTTATAAATAAAATGAAGATGTAAAAGAGCACTTCTGATCATATGGGTGAGAGGTATTGACCCACCTTGAGCACAAATGTGGGTTACGATAAACATGTAGAGATATTTACACATACAGAAACCCACACATGTGACGAGGTCAATCTAATCTGTGGCTGTATTCAAAGCATATAGAATAAGGATGCAGGGGGTAGTTAATCCCTACAGTACTCCTACGACCTTGGAGGGATGGGAGCCCTTATATCCTCATTAACATGGATGAAGCATGGCCATCGGGTGAATACACCTACCAGATCACCCTGGTTCTCCTGCAAACTACTAGACAAGTAACAAGCATACTCAGATCCAAGTGCATACATGTATGCACACTGAAAAGAGCAGCCAGGCATGCACAAACCTCCAGCATCTATTTTTCATTATTACAATGCTATCAGCTGGAGGCAAGGTTGGGCTATGTTACACTGCAGCTGTGCAGAGGCTGCGTGTGTGAGGTGGGCTGTCATTGACACTCGCCCTCAAACATGAGTCGTTGCTAAAAAGTACAGGAAAGACCCAGCGGGAAGCAGAAGGGGAGCGGTGAGCAGTGTAGTCTAGTACACATCCTGCGCTGGAACTCAGCTGTGTCCTTTGCAGGCTCAAACACACACAAGACTGCTTGTGGCTTTGTTTTATCTGATTTGGCTGTAATCTTTCTTCCACAAGACAATAACTTACAAGAGGACAAATATCAGCAGCTCAGGTGCAGGCAGTTTAACAAAGTGCACAGTAAGGATCAGATCATTTTGTGTTTATGTTCTCTGCAATGTCCTGTCCTGTGTACTTTTATGTCTTGTCAAGGATAAACTGTGAACTATTTAAAAGGAACAAAAAGTGTCTGAAGTAAGTAGGTAGTCCCTCATGTTGACATATATATCAGATGTCTTGAGGGTTTAATGTAGAGAAAAAAGTACACTAAAGCTTGTTCGTACTAAATTCATGCAGAGATGTCACATGTCAAGGCTGTCAAAACAATAACCACAGCAGCTATTGGTGCTAAACATTCATTAACAAACAGAACAACTCAATAAATTAGACAAGACAGGGCACAGAATGATCTAATCCTCTGTCAAAATGAGGGGCAATCAGTTCTACAAAACACAAAAAAACATCAGGCAGTAATACAATCTTGTGTTATTTGCCAATTAAATTTTCATGAACAATTGGAGCAAATACTGATGATTTACATGGTACTATTATTCGTTAAGTGTCACGGCTTTTTAGATTTACTGCGGGTCACTAACATCGAACTCAACATGCACACATACACACCTGCAAGGGAAAATTGGTCCCTATAATGTGATTTTTGATGTAACTTTCACAGAGATTTCTTGTTGGGTCTTTGCTCTTTATTATAAAGATAAAAAACTAAATTTGGGTTTCAATTTGGACCAAATTGACAAAAATTGACAAATTGTTATGCAAAGTAGCTTAACAAGACAAACCTCAACACTGACATAAAGGTTGAATCACCTTTGAGGATGTAAGTGGAAATTTGTGAAGGATTTTTCTTCCTAACAACACTAAAACAAGATAAAAATGTCCCAACCTGAAGCCAAATAAACATCCTGCAGTTTTGTTGGCAAACAGTTTGCTCTGATTTTGTAGAGCTTTATATCTGCTGTTGCTCTGTTGAAGACAGTCATTAACCCGAACACAATTAACACAACTAAGCTTTGCTCTATGAGCCTCTTTTTCTCCCAAAGCTTGTATGAAGTGTTCAATTAAAAAAATCACATTACTCATCCTTCTGCCATTCTGCTCATTGACCTTCTTTCCCGTGGTGGAAGAAGCAGGCATCCTCTTGCAGTATTAAAACACTACATTACAAGTAAAAGTGTTATAGAGCAAAATGTACTAGGGTATCAAAAATGAAAGTACTCATAATGCCCTCTGAATGTTAGACTACATATATATTATATATTGGATTATTATTACTGAGGCATTAATATGTAAATTGCATTTTACTATTGTGTTAGCTGTTAGCTGTAGAGCTAATATTAACTATTTTATACACTGTCGGGTAGTTTATTTTACAACAGAGCATCATATCTTATAAGCTCATGATATGTTTTGTATGCAAAATCTAAATCTGTAACTTGTAACTACGTTCAGTATAGTATGAAGTAACAGAAAATGGAAATATTAAAGGAAAATACAAGAACCTCAAATTTATTCTTAAGCGACTATACTGTAATGTACTTTTTTGAGTTTTTGGTTACTTATGTGAAAGTATATGATTTTACATCTCAGAGACATTTTTCTTTTTTCTTTTTTAAACTATTTTTCAAATGTATGTATTTATGTGAAAACAGTTTACACTGCTATGTTACACATAATGTACAAAAAAACATACATTTTCTTCCCTATGTGTACGTTTTTCCCTCGGGATTACCTCCCATACAATAAGAGCAAAGAAAAAAAAAACAAATAAATAAGAACACTTAAAATAGTAATAATAATAATAATAATAATAATAATAATAATAATAATAATAATGACATACATTTTAGTCAATGATGAGGGTGATCTGTATAGCTTCACCATATCAACAACCATCATCACCAGTGTCATAAATATCATCGTCACAGTTATTGAGTATCAGATATTTTTAAGACAATACTGTGATGTGTCAGCAGGAGGCAGAGAAAAGCAGGCTAATAGCTACTAATAGTAGAAAAACAAAATAAGCCAAACACCAGTGCACTGAGATTTTAATTCACAGAGTATTGCTATACTGTTGATTTTTTATTGCTTTATGAAATGCAGATCCTGTCATGAGTCATTGGATTAATGTCCTGAAAAAGATTTTTTTTCGCAACATGTCCAAATTTCATATTAAAATATTCACAGGATCCGCGAAAGCTTCTCAGTTTCTTTTTACATTATAATAAACCACGATAATGGAAAATACTGTCTATATTTATCCCACCCTAAGCCTACAGCATGCTAGTAAAGTTTCTAGATAGGCACACTTACTAAAAAGCCTCTGGGTTACTTTTTCTGTTGGTACAAGGCAAAGTGTGAGCTGCACAGAGGAGTCATTTTAGGCTGATATTATAAAACACTGTAGCAGCAAATTATAAAAAATCAGGCACAAATTCTTCAGATGGTCTTCATGTTCCTTAACAGATCCTGAGCAGAGTTCAGCAAAACACTCTGTCTGACTAGTTTCATGTATCACATTAAGGAGTAACCTTCACATACATACTGTGGAAGAAGAATTGTTTTCACAGTGTGTGAATTGGAGTTGCCTGAACTACTCTTTATGGGTCTATATTGGGGTAGTCTTTATGAAGTCTTCATGAAGTCTTGGGGTCTTGGGATTGCAGTTGGAAACTTCAAACATTTTCTAAGGTAACACTAAGCCGAGAAAAAAAAATATGCTTCAGAGAAGAAAAGTTGAAAGTTGGTTAAGCTTTCATCCCACAGGGTTGTACAGCTCCACTACTGACTGTCAAGAAGCTTGGCTGGAGTTGTTGAGGTTCCTGCTATTGTGGCGAAGGTCAGTTTAAGAACCAGTACATCAAAAACATTTCTACCCACTCGTTTTGTGACTGCTGAGCCAAATAATGCCACATCGGGTTAGCCTTGAAAATGAGGCTCTTTTCTTCCTGCATTTTTTTTTTCTTTTTACTAAAAGAGGCAAAACATCTGTGGTACAGAAAGACTGTTCAGTCAAGCCTTGTTTTGGTGCTAATTAGTCCAATTAGCCTTCCCCATCTCACACAGTTTTAAACAAAGACGAGCAGCAGCTCTGCTCAGCTTAACCAGCCCCGCAGTTTGATGTGTGGTAGCGCTGGAAAGCTGCAGGAGCCTCTAGTTACAGACACAGACGCAGGCTACTTTAAACAGTTTCGGGGCATCCTTCCTCCACAGGATAAAACTGCACCCTGCCATGTCTTTTGAAATATTCTGTGTATGTCCCTTTAGCAAGATTTTAGCACAGAAACGTGCTTTTGTGTGTTAGGAGTCAGACTGCAGTGTGGAGGTAATATTCCCACAGCCGTAACTTCATGATTAGCAATGCTGAAGGGCACGTTCCATATTGGTCGCCTCAGCCTGTACTGTGTGATAACAGATTTCACGAGGAGGTGTAAATGAACCAGTTAGATACAGCTCAACAGAGAACTACAAGGAAATTTGTTATTCTGAACATATGAAGAATAATTAATCATTCCTCAACAACAAGCCTCTTTAGAAGCAGTTTATCATCATGAATCAACCCACTTCTTCTTTCCATTTGTCCTCTTATGAAAATTAAACAAGTTATTATTTACAAATCATATAATTATGAACAGTAAGATACTGATATCTGACTGTTGTCACACCATTAATTCTACTGTCTTATAGCAGAGAGAACAACAAGAGGGAACAGAATTTGAATCTTTCAGACATATCCTCCTTGGGGCAGAGGAGCAGTAATAATTCACCAGCTTTTGCAGCAGAAAACAAGACTTCTGTGGTGGTTTCATTGAATGCCCGTGTTTTATGTCCCAAGAGGAAATGATACATTCAGATGTTTTTATTTTCTTTCTACAGACTACCAGTCTGAGGGTCAATGTAAAAGTACAAAACTGTATAGTGAATGCCCTCTCAACACTGGCTGTTGATAGAAAGGTCTAAAAAAAAAGTCTATGAGTCAAGAATATGTTCAGTCGTATTGCTTTTTCTTTTGTTTTCTTTCATTTTCATTATTGAAAATGCTGTATTTTATTGATGTTATTGATCTTTATTGAGTTTATTGAACATTTTAATACATATCAAAATGAAAGAAAAATGAAACACATAAAATGAGAAAGGGGTGTGCTCGAATACAAATACATTTTTCGGCTAAGCACAAATAGTGGATTTTATACAAATATTTGTTTCATACAAATATTTTAAAAATTATTTGTTGAGGATGTTCCCCAGAGATAAAGCTGAGCTACTGACACAAGCAAAGTGCTCCCAAGGGACTCTCCATAACCTGTTGTTCCCCTTCTCCTTTCCACAAAGTTAGGTTGTAAAAAATAGGCAATAAATGAAAAGTGCAAAGCAATAATTGCCTTTGAAGTTCTTCCCTACATGTTACACAGTGGGCTGTGAAAGATAAACTGAGGAGAAGTCTGCTCATCACCAAGTTAATACATCCTGTGAATATATATTTATATTTTTCACAGTGCTCCATGATTTCAATGTTTGCTCCTAATTTAGGAGCACATGTACACATTGGGGGGCAAAGTTAGCTTATAGTCCAACACAAGTAACGTTTTCCCCGTTTCAATGTTGAAAAACATGTAATTGCTACCAGAGTTTTAATTTTACATTTATCAGTCAGAAGTGGAATTTTTCTGTTATTTATTTTGGTATGTTTATCCAGGCCAGCCAAGGCTCCCAGCATCTTAGGACGTAACATAATGTATTGTATGTACAAGAGTTTGTGACTGTGTCATGTAGCACTTATTTTGTTTTATTTTGTTGTTTCTCCAGCTATGAGAGAGGTCCTGTAGCATCGATGTATGGTATCGCCTTTATCTTCATCCTAAAGTGACTGTGTAATAGGTCAGGGGTATTTCACCATATGCCATTGATGGCTTAGAGTACGTTGGTTTTCATTACAACCAAAGACAACAAAAGTTGATTTCACTGAATAGCTACTTGTCTCTGACTGAAAGTGTGTTAATCAATTAAATAATCTGATCTAGTCTGTTGTTGGGATGAAAATCTGCATGGAATAAGGTTGAACAGTTTCTGGTGAGCACATTAGATAAATAAATAGATAGATAGATAGATGATTTATAATAGTAAGTTCATTCATTTGTGCTGTTTTATTTTTCTCAGGCACTATGGGTTGGCATTATTCACCATGTCTGTGACATTCACACCCGCCGTCAGGAGAGGTCTAGATAAGTGATACACATTTGTTTGCCTATGTAGCATATTAACTTACCCTGTAAGTCCTACTCTTGGTTAAATAACACTATTTTCACATGTACAACTGTATAAAATGTATGAAATAGTAAATTATCTCTATGTGTAATGGTACTGTCCTCCACAGAAGCAGTTTTCCATGCAGCTGCTGCTCTACACACAGCTCCTGGAGCAGATGAGGAACAGCAGTGCCAGTGAATCATGGGTGTTGTTCCTGCCATGAGAGCATCTTCATCCCAAGCAGTAAATTAAATACCTTTGGTGTGGTTTTGGTCTGACCTTTGTCAGCTATTATATGTGCAGCAATTTGACTGCTGGAAGGTGATCGGATAAGTTTAATCACACTGATTTTAGTGTTCAAACAGACTAATGATTTGATAGATTATTCTGTCTTTATCAGAATCAACTCTGAAGAACACAGAATAAGCTGTCAATATGTTTGTGTTTGAACAGTAAAAGCTGCATGTTTATGTTATCCTTTTATTGTCCAGATTGAAAAGGATGTCCAAAAACGTTTATGTTAAATAAAAGATATTTTTATTACAAATGTCATTATTCTCAGTGTTGTTTTTTATATATTTTTTTGTGGTTCAAACTAGTGAATTACAGTTAACATAACCTGAAGTGGCAATGAAAATTAATCCATAACATGTACTACAGTGCCCTGTTCTGAGGATCAGTGGTATTCCAACTTCACTACTGTTTTATGTTGCTTTATAAATATAAATAATGACAATATAAATTAATGGTGGAAGTGGTAATGACAATATACTGACTGCAGGGAAATACTGTCAATGTATAAGTATATATTAATATGTTTATCATTGCAATTATCACAGCACATCTGATGAATATCATTTATTTGGTAAACTTGCACATTTAAGTTGAACAAATGTGAATATATAAACAAAGAGTTTAATAATTATCCAGAAAATATATAAATATAGAAAATGTGTAGAACAAGTATAAAATAAATAAAATATCAGAAATGTAACAAATAAATATGAGATGATTTGATGCCTTGATGGTGAACAGGCAGGTGTGTGAGTACCTGAGATACTGTGTGGACGTTCCAGAGGACCTGGAGGGAAACTCAGAGGCCAGGTGTGAAACCAGTGTGATGTCTTTGGAGGACCAGGGAACTTGTCCCTGATCCTCCAAACACAGCAACTGGGGATGATAAGTTGGTTTCCCTGGCCTAAAGAGCCATGCTGTCAATAGATGAAATGTCTATAGGCAGCATAACAGTACTCCTGGTTGTCATCCCCAGGCTTCCTGGTTTGGCCAATTACCATAATGTCCTCCCAGTACCGCCTGTGAATGCATAAAGAGCATTTTCAAGACAGTACTGGGAGAAGTGAGGTATTATTATTATTACACAATCTGCAGGGTACTGGCCACAGCATTTCCTCTCCCGGTCCGTAGGCATGTCTTTACAGTTACTACAAGTACATCATGGTACCCCTGGCACTCCAGCAAACGATGGGACACCATGCCTGCACTGATGCATCATCAAGGCATCAAAAATGAACCCTGGCCGCCTCTGAAGCAGTTCACTGGTGAGCTGCCTGTGCTCCTCCAAGGTCATCTCTTCAAGAAGTGTCTGAAAAAATAAAACACAGGAAAAACACAGATAAGGCTTTATAGGTTATAAGTTTCATGATATGTTGGAAATATGGTAATGGTAGTGCAGAATATCGATTGTAGGCTGTCCAGTGTTCCCAAACATGTCTACAACAATAACATGATTTTTGAAAAAAGTCAAAATATTGCTGCTCGATACTGTTCCTATATAGTATTTATATAATCATTCAGTAGTGTGGCTGATGTTTTCAGTAGCCTCTTTTATACAGAGAACCCGCATTATAGCCGTAAAGAGGATCCAAGGGGAGGACATTTCTCTTCGTTTGATAACGTTAAAAGTAAAGTTAGACTTTTCTGTCGGCTTCCCGATTCATTTTAAAAAGACGAGAGAAAGAGAGAGAGAGAGCAGCTGTGGTCGAGTGAGCTAGAGGGTGAATGAAGAGAGGGAGCGCTAGTAACGTTAGTGGGGAAGCTGGTGAACCAGATTGATAAACGTTATTTTCCAATTGTTTCACAGCGGTTAGTTTCTAAAGCACAAACACACCCACACACCTCTTCAACCCTGCAGCTGTGCGCTGCGCCACCTGATTTGGTCTGAATACGGGCTAAACAGAACAGCGAGGCGGATTACAGGCGCAATATTCCCGCCTTGAACGGGCTGTGTAAAAGGGGCTACTGACTCACATTACACTGATAACACATCAAACTATACAGACTACAGTGATGTAAAGCACAGAGCTGCTATGTAAATACCACTTTGTGTTGTATTGGCATTTTTAATATCATGCAGAACGGGTAGGAATATGATAAAATGATTGTATAAATAACGTCACAAACCTCAGTCGCTTCGGTCCCTTTGGAGGGTATCCAGCCTCTTGCCCTGCTTCCGTGGTGCCGGTGTTTGCTCTCCTCCCTTGCCTGGCCCTGCCTGCAGAAGAACCGCTAACTCACTTTCTTTCTCGCCCTCTTCCTCCTCCTCTAACCTCCAGTGCTTGACTCTGCAAATGGATAATAAAATATGTAACGTTATCCTGCCAACGCTATCTCGCTATCAATAATGCCTAACGTTAGAATAAAATAACATAAATTTTGTTTAGCATGATGTTGCTAATGTTAGCTTGTATTACCAAAACAATAAAACACTCATAAGTGCTATCTTACTTGTGAGATATAACCTATGGTATTATAGACTAAATAATTAAATAACATCTTCAACTCATCGTTTGACTTGTTAGAAATGCTCGAAGTTGTCGTGGACAATGACATCTTCAGCAAATAGCTTCTTGTCCTTGAAGGCTTAGGGAGGGGAGGCGTGAGCAGCGGAGTGCTTCAATCTAGAAATTCACTGTTAGAGGCCGCTAAATACCACACATATTACACACTGGACCTTTAAATTTTTATCTACTGCCATCATCTGGTCAAAAAATGTTCAATTTGTCCGATACTTCGGTTTAAATACTTGCAAATCTAATGACATTCCCTTCAGTCTCAGCTGTGCTAATCTGCAATCGTTAGCAGGCTAACATGCTAAACTAAGATGGTGAACATAGAAAAAATTATAGCTGTTAAACATCTGCGTGTTAGCTGGCTGGCCAGAGAGTTAAACATATCATTAATCAGATCACCTAATCATAAATCCTGTCCTTAGAACAGATGTTTGGTTGGTTTGTTATTCATCATAGAAAGGCTTCAAAAGGTCAATCAGGGAACAAACCTGCTTTTTTCGGCAATAAGTGCTTCTAGTTCATGATCAGGTGACTCAGCAGAGGCCTTTTACATGGGTGTAAATTTGCAAAAAGGTTTTGACTAAATATACTCATAATAATAAATTAATTAAATAAATACCATACCTTTTTAGTGAGTAAAGTGAGTACAGTAGTTACCTATTATCATGTTTCCATTATGTTCTAATTAATGGTTTTAAACTAGAAGTTATTTGACTAGATTCAGCCTCACTTTTTGTCTCTCTCTCCATTGTTTAGTTTCCCTGTGTCTTCTCTCTTCTGTGTGAATGCTGTGCCTGACTTTTTCTTCGTGTATGTATGTGTATAATTTTGTCATCCAGATTTTCCATGTTGTCACTTTGCTATTTTTGTCTGAACACACAACATCTATTGCATGTCTGTTCATCCTGGAAAAGCGATCCCACCTCTGTTGCTCTTGCTTACATTTCTCACATTTTTTCCACATTAAAGGGTCTCCTAATCCAATTTGAGGGTCTGATGATAGAGTGTGTCATATGTTGTACATATTGTAACACCCATTGAGGCAAATGTGTCATTTGTGTATTGGGCTATATAAATAAAAGTGACTTGACAACATTTTTGTCATACAATTAAATTGTCAAGGTTGTTTTGGTCAAGTTTACATTCATACTACTACCATGTGGAGAATTGGCTGGACTTTTCCTTTTAAGCATATTTTTGGGCATTTTATTCACTTATTGGACAGCGACAGTTGAGAGATGACAGGAAATTACATGCAACAAACGTGGTTATGTGGCATTTGGCTTAACCACATGGCTACCAGGGCCTGCCTGGCTGAACTTCATCCTTTAACCAATTCTTCTTACATTTAGCCAACAATTTTTATTCATTAATTCAACTGTTTATTCCTTATTTTTAGCTAACTATTTCATTCAATATCACACCAATATGTCCTTTGTTTTTCTCCTTAACATAAATATATTGATATATGTTTTAATCAAATCGAAACTTCTATTTTTAAGTTGAGTTAGATCAGATAAGTTGAGTTAATTAGTTCAGCTTTCCATGTTCCCCCTGGCAACTGCAAAAAATGCCGCCTGGGGCAAGTACCCCTGGTTAATAATCACTATGTACTGTATATATGTATATATGAGGCTGTCGCTGGAGAGCCAGCAGCAGTTCAGGGCCTCATGCTCTTGCAGTCTTTCATTGAGTCTCTTATAACCACACAGCTCACATAGTAAAGAGATTATTTGATGGATTTTACAACCCATGTATTGGTTGCTGTGGTACCAAATGCCTTTTTTCTGCTCTAATACTGAAAACGTGATTACTGCTCACTGTTGGCTAACTGACACACTGGCTACAGTAGCTGCTGAGAAATTAACATCCCTCTGCCTGCTCTCATATGGTTTATAATTGCAAAGCAAACCTCTCAGAGGAGCGCCACAGAAATCGAACCATAGCGACCTTCTGCCAGTGATCAAAGCCTACCTCAACTAGCCCCCACCACCCCCACCCCCACCCCAACACCCCACCCCAACCCCGACCCAAGAGACGAAACGAGAGAGCAAGGAAAAGAGAGAGCGAGATGGAGGGAGAGAATCCACACAAACCACCTCACGTCTCAGGGAGAGCTACCTGCTTTACATATGAAACACACCTTTCTCCCTTTAATTCCCATGAAATCGCGCAGGAAGCGGTTATTGCAAGGGGGGGGGGGGGGGGGGAAGTGATGTGGAACGGCTAGAGGGGCCATTACAGAGACTCCCTCATTACACCCTGGTCACAGCTTTGGAGTATTACCCCTGTGAAAACACACTCTCTCACCCCCGGGTGTCAAAGAGAGTAGATTGTCTCCTCTTATTTCTCTCTTTGTACCTTGTCTCTAGACAGGTATGGTAGGGTTAAACTTATCAACACATTATGCAGCTGTAGCTTGCTGTAGCACTAACAGACAGGCTGGTTTAGATCTCTCCAGGCTGTAATTGAGTCTAAAGAATTGTCTGTTGTATTCTTATGTTCCCCTCTTTGATTGGAACAGAGATGGATCCTCACAACATATCTTGGTCTGTGAACAATCAGTCAATTAATCAACCCACCGGCTTTTATAGAGGCTCCTCATTTGCAGCAACAGTGTCTTAACCACTGAAGAGAGCTGTTAAATCATCAAGTCTGATGAGAAAAAAAGAAATGCCTCTCTAAAGGCGTATTCTTGCGTTGGAGAGCAATATGAGTTGTTTGGCAAGACATCAAAGAGGAAAAACATCCTGACTCATCTGTCAGATTCATGTGCATCCATCAAGCCGACTTTCTCTGTTCATTAGGAGATGCAGTTTACAGTAGAGGCTGTTTGCAGGAATATTGGCAAATGCAAAAAATAATTGATTGTAAAATACATAATTCAGTACATCAGTATCAACACAAGTGAGAAAACAGCTGCCACAGTTAGAAATTATGTATTCAACTGACTATTCAGGTACCTGTGTTGAACTAAACTTTGGCCCAGTAACAGGTCTATCAAAGAAGGGTATAATTTAGGGTTTTCAAACCTGTCCAGTTGAATCGGACTCTAGTTTGTTTTCCCCTTTGGTGCGAATCGTTTGGGCAGATCTGAACACTGCAATCATACTTGGGTGCAGACTAAAACAACCCTACCAAGACCCTTTGAGGAAGTGATCTCAGTCCAGTCTTGTGTCGAAGTCTGTTCCCCCTAGAATAGTGTTTCCCTTCCATTAGAATTGTGTTTCCCATCGCACCACCTCCATGGCTGGCGTTAGTGCTTAGGTTATGGTTAATGTTAGACGTAGCAGATATAACCGGTTGGGGTCAGGTTAAAGGTATACTATGCAGGATTTCCCTAAAAGAGAATGTATAGGCTCATACAAAAATAATCGCTCTAAATCATTACTTATGACCCACTAGAAGTGTGAAGTGGTGTATGTACCTGCAGAGACTCTGCTCTCTGCCTGTATTTTCTTATTTTCGTGCACTTCGGCTGCATTCACACCAAATCTGGCAATACGGCACCTGAGTTTTAGAGGCAGCACAATTGCATATAAAGTCTGATGGAAAGACATGAATGTCTGCGAGAGTTGAAAATGTTTCAACTTGAGCGAAATATTTGGGCTTAATGAATGTGTTTCATAAACATATAGAGAGGAGATGAAATGAGACTGGAAGGAAATAACAGAAAGAACCAGAGTTTCTGGTGAGTTCTGAGTTCAGTCAGAGGCTGAACTGAGCACAAACACACAGACACAGTCTGTCCTTTGCTAGCTAGCTTAGAGCTAATGTACAGTTGGTATTTTGGCCATTCGGGGCAAATAAACACAAATAGTCCAGCAGTAAAAAATATGCGAATGAGGCATGGTGAAAATTCACTTTGCGTTCTGTCTGAACACACCATAAGACTAATAAGGTTTTCATAGTCGAGAGTCAGTATCTAAACTCAGTTTAATCACCTTTTTATCTATATGTAGGTCATTATGACCTAAACTTGGACACATAATTCATTACAATATGTGATTACATTAAACATTAAAGTGATTTAAGTTATGTGATGACGTGGTATTTGAAGGGAAAACACAAATTACAGTTTTTTAAAAATATCTTTTATCTTTTAGGGGTTTTTTTGGTGGTCCTTTGCCTTGATGATCACTGACTTTACAGCTACATTATTGTTCCTCCAGATAATGATACTGTGTCATTATGAAGATTAATCATCAAGCCATGTGGGTGTCAGTGCTGTTGCACTGATATTTAAGCAGCATATTGGTAGAAATGAATATTTAATTCACTTTGAGATCATCAATATTTGATAAGACATAATTTTGGACAGTTTCTTGTGAAATATATAAGCAATCAGTAGTTTTTCTTACAATTTCTTCATAAAGTAGTCCACTGGTTAATCCGTTCAGCATGTCGTATCACAGCAATGATACTTAACTCAGATAAAAGTTTGATCGCTTAACCCAGATAAAAGAAACAAAGAAGAGCCACGTAGAAAATCTATTAAGACTTTAATTTTCTTAATGCTTTTAAATACATTTTGGACAGGGGTCGATATCTTTGGCATGAATAAATTACATAATAAATAAAAGCAAACACATTGTATTTTGTCTCATGTTTACACAAATAAGGCATTTATAGCAGCAGAAGTGGCCAACAGAGTCTCAGTTACCTGTAACACCCTGGTGTTTCCAGCTTCAAATCTAAATCGGGTCACATTATAACAGTATGTAACCTGGGTTTAGTCAAACCTGTGAAACTGTCTCAGGGGTGATCTGGTCTCTGAGACAGGAAACTCTGCACTAGTGTTCGGAAATTAAATTAGAAACAAGGAAAACACTAGTGGAGGCCCTAAAGCACTGGAAGTCACAGGAGGTAGCATCTTACTCTCCTGCCTATCAATTTTCTTTTTTTTTGTCATGCAGCTGGCAATGTTTATTGATCGCTATGATTATCATAGCCATCCATCCACATTTAACTGCATTTTTCATTGTTTCTGTAGTAAAAGCTGCACAAGAAATGCTTCAACATAATCTGTAGTATTGTGTTGAAGGCTTGCCTATGCTCAGATATCTTCTTCCAATAATTCATCGCAACTGTCTTGCTTAATAAGACATTGGTTTATCATTAGAACAAGAAACTAGAGGTTCAAAGGTTTGCGTACAAAAAAAAACATGACATGATCACAGTATGACCTTACATCTGCCAGTTGCTGTGCCCTTTACATAAACCATATTGCACTCAGCACATTACTTTTATTTTAACACAATACGGTGGAGAATGAGCAGGGGACGAAACACAGTTTTTGCAAAATAAAGTGGTCTTACAGAAAGACATCCAGTTAGTTATTCCCCATATGAATGAGCCAATCAGAACCCCTCAAAATGATTCATGGCATATGCAGCCAATTAAGAGTAAAATGTAATATATGTAGATGGGATCTTGTGTCTAAATTACATTTATCTGGTGCAGGATAGGTTAATGGCAGCTAACCTCTGTCAGATTTTTTATTGATGTTATTATGTTAAATGGGGTTGAGAATGTATATGAGGAGATTGGACATAACTCACTGAAAGTGTATTATACAAACAAATAATGTACCCATTTCTACATGACCAGTAAATCATTTAGAATATGAAAGCAACATCACTGTCACAATTAGGAAAATGTGCAGCATTTACTGGATCAGTCCCAACTGACAAGCTCACCTCTGGTCATGTGACATGTCTCATATACTCCAAACATATCACGTGCTAATTTTACAGTGCATTTTATAGTCACGTCTTATATTGAACTGTACAGCAAAGATTTAACAAAGTCAAATAATACATTCAAGGAATTAATTTACAGAGTGAACAGGTGTGGTCTTGGCGCTGGGTTATAAATTGTGCTAAATCTGGCTTTGCCAGTAGCAGGGTAAGCACTGAGCAGCGGGCCAGACACAGTTGGGGGTTAATCAGGGAACAAAATGACCACCTGTTTTTGCAAAGCGATGAGGAAACTCTCACTTGTCTGATTGGTGCATTTGTATGGGGACTATTTTTGGGGCGGTTGCCTGATTGCTCTCCTGGAGAACGGTGACTTGAACAAGGTAATGTGGCTGTTCTGATGATTACACTGGATATCTACACTGGAGTTACTGCCCGCTGGCAATGAGAATACAACGAAATGTCTGGTCTGAAATGTGGACACAGAAATACACAGCCTCTGTTCTGTGTCTTCCACTCGTATCCTATACAGATCAATCATACCGCACACAAACAGGCACACTTAATTGTAAGTGTGTGTAACTACAAGTGCATTTGGCAATAATGCTTATAAATATACATGGAAGCATTTTTGTGTTGACACATACAAACAAAAAGCAGCCCTTTGTGCACAGTCACATACAGTCAGAAATATTGAACACACACATACTTACACACATAAGCTCGCACACACACTTGCACTTGCACGTACACATGAACACGCACACGCACTGCTTGTTTGTAGCTTCTGCCAGCTTTCTCCCTCTGCATGCCGACTGTGTGTCTGGCACTGGGGTTAAGGTCTGGAGCCACACACAAGCTGTGTGCGCTGCCTGGCTTTTACACACTCTAAATGGGCTTTATGAATGGCTAGGACTCAATGACTGAGTCAACACCAGGGGCCACACTCAACCCAATCCGACAACAGGTTTTGGAGATAAGTCAGAAACAACATTCTCCCAGCGCAGCCAGGAAGCATGTTTAAATTAATATGCCACCAGGTTTTCTTTTGTTTTGCACTGCAAACATTGTGCTGTGGAGTGTGTCAATCCACAGATGTGTTGCTTGTTTGCCATTTCTGGCTGAGCCCAAGTGCTTTTAAACAGCGCTCTGCAGTGTCTATGTGTGTGTGCATGTGTTTGTGCTCTTGTTGCCCCATCAAAGCTATGTTTGATCTGATCGCTGCAATGAATCCAGCTCTCGACATTGCGTGGAGCCAATGACTCTGACAGCCTATCAATGATGGATGGATGGAGGCCTCTATTCACAATCTTGTGCCCTCAGTGGGATTCATACACTCTTCCCCATTCATGACAATCAAACAATACAACGCTCACCTACTGTACATAGAGAGTTATAAACAAATATGCGCACACAAGTTCTCACCACTGCTCTATCATTAGATCCAACACTCAATTGGCACTTACTCGCGTTGTTCTCCTGACTAGATCCTTGCTTGTGTTGTATTAACGCTCAGATGTACGTTGGATAAAAGCATCTGCTAAATGAAATTGTAACACTGTAACATTGTAACATTCAGATCTGAATCCAGACTGAAGTCTGTCTCAACGAAGGGAGCTGTGGGCGGGGTAAGCGGGCGCAGGCCAGACGTCAGCATTTCAAGCCAGTCAGCAGCATCAAACTGTGTCGGAGCCCGTCGTTTCCGTGACTTTCCAGTGGACAACAGAGGGGAGGTGCAGATGGGGGGTGGTGGAGGAGCAGGGATCACCTGGCTTGGGGTTATTACAGCAGGAGATGGAGGAAGCTCCAGTAAGAGAGAGGAGCAAAGAGGCGAAGGCAAGAAGTTGTCATCCTTGGTGTGCTGCTGATCGGCTTGAGGGGGAGGAGAAGGGCTGGGGGCCGAGTGGGCAAGGGATTTATGATCAGAGACATTGGTGGAGCCTGGAAGGATGGTAGTAAAAATGATTAGACACTGAAAGAAATAACAGTTCCATTTAGGTTACATTCATGATTAATTATGGGATACTCACGGACGCAAGTAATAGACTCGTCCAGAATGTCATCTATGGACTGCCGAGGGTCCATCTGTTGGCAAGAGAAAGGAAAAACACTTAATTCCCTCTGTACAAAAGGAACTCTTCCTGAGGTGATCTCCTGTTCATCTAAAGACTCTAACCTGTGCTTTCTGGATGGCCTCCTGTAGTTCTTCCTCCAAGCTGCGAACACCAGGCAAGGCCTGAACAGGACTTGCTGTAATCTGAACTGGCAGCTCAAAGTCCTGGCCAATCACATCACATGGTTGGCAGCAAAACACCTGATTAGAAAGCACAGGGTAAATTAGTTGACAGGTGGTGCTGGGAGCATGCTCAAACGTTTAGAAAGCAAGGCTCTGTGGTGCATCCTTGAAAAGAGGCATCTGCATGTGATGTGTGTGTATTGATTTTTGTGTTTACCTGTGTAAACAACACCTCGGTCTGTGCGTCTGTTTCTGGCTTCCCTCTAGAGCATCCTGGGTCCTGTTGCAGGAACGGATGAAGGGATCCTCCGCAAGACTAGAAGATGACAGGAATGGTAAAAAGGTAGTTATGATTTTATTTCTTGAAAACAGTCACCCTGTTAAATGGACTGTTCTCCAACACATCTGAGATCAAAGATCCAAGCCTGTCAGTCCTCACCTCATTGCCAGTGTTAGCAGAGCGTTCCCTAGGCCTGCTCCGTATTCTCTCCCTCATCTCCAGCTCCACGCTCAGCTCCTGCTGCTGTTGCTGCTGCTGCTCATTATCAGTTCTCCAGGGAGTACCACATTGCAGAGGCGAGGAGGACGACATGGGTAGACTGGGACTTGGAGTTCCTGAGGCGGTGCTGGCAGGAGCCAGGAAGACGGTGTTGGTAAGACCACACTGTTCACCTGCCAAACTGACTGATGCAGCATTCGAGAAACCATTCGAGACAGCACTCAGGATCCCATTTGGGGCTTCACTGAGAATCCCATTAGGAATTCCCCTGTCCTGGATGTACATCTGTTGGTTGGGGCTGCTGCCGGGCGAGTCTGGTCCAGAGCTGGAGCTTAAGCTGGGGCTCTGGTTGGGTGGCAGCTGGGGGCTGGGAGTGAGGGGCTCCATGCTAGTTCCCAGCTGGCAGAGGGGTGCAGGAGTGAGACAAGCATGGGGGAGCTGGAAGGGACGGAGACGCTGCAACAGGGCAGGCTTAGTGCCGGAGACAGGGAGGCCGCGCTTACGCAGCTGCTGCCGCAGCTCTGACACCTAGGGGAGGGAAAGTCTTATGAGTTTGTCTTAAATTGTAAATAAGAGTTGTTGGTTCTCAGACATTTTCTGCTTTTCAAAGCTTTTCTTACTGTTAGATCAACAAGATTGGCCGGGAGAAGCTCAGGCTTGGATGTGGAGTTTGTGTCCATAGGCGTGTGGTTTGTTGTGGCAGGAACAGGTTGGGGGTTCAGGGGCATGGCACCAGAGGACTTCACAAGATCACTGTGACCTCCACTGGAGGAAAACGGGACCATTAACTCACCAGAAACATCTGAGGACTAATGTCCTGCATAGTTCCCAGGCTCAGATTGAATTACCCGACACTATCAGCAGCAAACTACTAACTGCATACCTTGGTACAACAGTGAGCTGCTGTTGTGGTTGTAGTTGTTGCTGTTGTTGCTGCTGCTGGTTCTGAAGGATTTGCAGCTGGAGGAAGACCTGCTGCTGCTTCAGGAGATGGGAATAGGCTGGGTCTAAAGACTGGGTAGAGGTAGGGCTCTTCTGTTTGGCTCCTCCCCCTGGAAATAAACACATTTCCAGGCTTAATTCAAACACCCAGCAACAAGAGCAAGTCTTGAATGGACTAATGAAAGGAATTTTTAAATAAATGTAGAAAAGCAAAGCATCAAATTGGTACCTCCAGTCCCAGACCCTCCTCTCTGGTCTGGAGGAATGTACTGGTGATACTTGAGTTTCCTCATCTTAGGTTTGGTGTCCCGCGGTTTCCGTGGGCGGGGGAGGTGGCTGAAGTTGAGGGAGGATGGCAGGGAGGAGGAACAAGTGGGGCTGGGAGGCCGAGCTGTCTGTAAAGATACAAAATACCCACATTTCCTTAAAGTGTAACTATACTGAGGTTCCAATGAGTAATTTCAAGAATAGCATGTAAAATATCACACAGAGAAAATGTCAAGCCGTTTCACGTTGTTTGACAGTATTTGCCCCATGTCAAGGTTAAATTCTTACATGAAATGTACAAATGTCTCGCAAATCTCCAGATGACAGCATGTGCTGGTTCTGACATATAGCCACGCTGCTTTCGTGTGAATGTGTTAACCTACAGGGCAAATACTGAGCTCCCCCAGAAGTGCAAATTGACAGTAATGAATGCAGAGCAGCTTACAGCAGAGCATTGTGTTTGACAAAACAGAGGAGTGACCATCCTGTTAGGTTAAAGACCTTTACAATGCTGTTTTATCTCTCATGTTGTATACCTGCTGTGAATACCTGTCACCAACACAAGCACACACTCACACGTACACAATCTAAATGCTGATTTCCTCAATGAAAATCACGTTTATTTCCCTGCATTCATGACATTGACATTTTATTTTCCGGAGTCAAAATAAAAAAAGACCCTTATAAAATTTAAAAAAAGAAAACCAAAATGAAAGCAACAGAATTAGTATGCATTAACCCCAGGTTACCTTTGGCAGCAGGGGTGTGGTCTGAGAGGTCAGATAGATCCCATTTGGTCTCCCAGTTGTTGCCATGGAGTTTGATTCACCCAGTGTTACACTCATTGGTTGTCTGATGCCCTCGGTTGCCGGGAGCAACGCCAAACCAGACTGAAAACAGAATATTACATTATGAGAGTTAACGTAATTTATAAACTCATCAGTCTGTTAATATTTATTTTAATGTATTTATCAGAGGGTGTTGATGGGAAGTAATTTAACTTCCCCTCTTTTTAACTTTTCACAATTCATGAATCTTAATCAAAACTAAATCTCAGTGCTGTTTCCTCACCTGAGCATGACCGGGGCTGTGGTTAAGGGGCGGGCCCACAGCTGAGAAGTCACTCAGTAATTGGTCACCTGAGAGCCCTGGCAGTGAACGGAAGGCCGGTGATTGGTGAACGCCATGTTGCTCAGTGGGCGAGGAGGAGGAGCAGGTGGAGATGTCATCTTCGAAGACATCAGCGGACAGAGGGAAAGAGGCAGGACCTGAGAAAATGTAGAGGTAAGGTCACAGGAGGAGCTGAGGAGATTGGGTGAGAAATAAAAATGTATGCAATTCGGTGTGTGTGTGTGTGGACTCGTGTTGACTCACGGTTCTCAAGGGGCAGTGTGTGTTCGTGCTGTTGCTCCACAGGTCCAGGCGGATGTTGGATCCTCTCACTGAGGTCCTGTGCCTGGCGAGCCTTCTTCTGCCTCTGGGCCCCGCATACACTCCTCTCTGTGGGTGGGAGGAAGAGGGAGGGATGGTGAAAGATAAAGGGGACAGATGGGAGACCAGCAGAGAAAGAGAGAGAGAGAATAGGAGATTGGAGTGAGAGAAGCAACAGGATTTCAGAGCATATGTGATGTGAGACTGTGTTGCTAGAGGCAATCCGTCCGAATTCAAACCAACAGAGGCATCAAAAAATAGTAAACACTCCTGCCCATAGGGAGATGTACTCCCTTGGATATGAACATGCACACACAACATTTTTAAAAGGGCAGAAAAGGACTGTTTAGGAAATCAGACAGTCTGAAAAGCCAGATATTATAAAAGCAGTGTTTTCAATTAAAAAGAAAGGTTAGAGGGGTGCGAAGAGGAGGAGGAGAGATAAAGAGAGATGAGAGAGTAAGATGTCAGTAATGGGAGAAAATGATGACTCTGATCCCTGGATGGGCGGGCTTATCATGTGCTGCCAATCACTGATATGTTTGCTGGCTGCTTCGAATGCAGAGTTACAGTGTGCAACAAGGTCACATTTCTATTTAACTGACAGCTGATGAAACGTCAAGCCCGTTGCTAGATTTACACACTTCATTTCCTCGTGCAACTACTGTACAACAGAGAGCAGAGGGCAGCACAGATATGATAAAATACAGACATGGAGAGGAAGAGAGAGAGCAGAAGGAGACAGCGACAGTACTGTAAGCAGGGCATCACCTTGTGCAGTTTCAGTGTTCAGACCACTAGGGGGCAACTTCTGAGTGGCACCATCGTCAGTTAGACGCTGCATCAGGAAACAGCAGGTCAAACAAACAGCCAGGGATTACAATGCAGTTTACTCAGGGGAAAGTTAAATACTGCTGTAGTCCAATGGCAATTATTTCCTCCAGAGTTTTTGCAAGATCTTTGAAGCAGCGCTTGGAATTTATGCAGCAAAGATCCTCCACTGAAACCAATGTAAAGTCTTTTTTCAGGTTATTTTTAGTCTCCACTCAGTCTATTCAGTTGTTTTTCAGTGGGAATGTTGATTTATTCCTCAAGAAAACACAGCAAAAGTAAACAAAATTTGGTCTCATCATGTTCTTTCAAATAAAAAAATGATCCTAAATTTGAAGTGAAAAATTTCTTTACATTGCATCATGGCTCTTACTGCATCAACATCCTTATTTAATCAGTTGGATATCAATGAGAAACAGGATGCTACTCACCAGAGCTTCACTCTGGTCTTTCTCCGCTTTTTGAGAGGGACAAGTAGATTTCAACCCTACAAAAACAAGATGAAGTTATAAGTCAAAATGACAATGCAGCAGAGGAAGAGAAAGATTGTTTTTCAAATCCAAACCCTCATTTCTACTAGCCTAGTAGAGGAGCAACTTGGGTGAACTTAGAACAAAGCACTTTCAGCCTTCAATTCATCCCTTCAAGTTACAGCATGGAGCATCTCAGGTGCTCTTTTGTGTCGACAGGCATCAGAATGTGCAGCGCTTCTTGTGCAACCCGCTTCAGCCTCAGAAATCAAGGAGGGAACTGAAGCAAGGTGCACTGCCTGTCGACAAAGGGATTGTTTTTTGCTTCCCTACGCTGTGAACTACTCTGTAAATTTACTGCAAAAATCTGGATGAATCTGAATGTGCATGTTCTGCATATGAGTCTGCAGCACATTTTATTTACATAGCTTCTTACATATACATATAATGAGTGATATTAAGAACATATTATTATTTTTGCACATACGTTAATTCCTGCATGTATGCTTGTATCCAAATTGGCATAATCCTTGCATGATTGTATCTGCATTTCAAAACTCGCTGCAATGAAAATATGCAGGGTTTTTTACGGTGCATCTTTACAATCCTGACACCTTGCTGTATGTGTGGCCTTGTTAAGTCTTGTTAAGGTGAATACAACACACATTGTGCATATCATATATTATATTTTTGTTATTATCCATTATCATTTTCTCTGCATATTTTCATATTATTTAGTCACATTTTTCCCATTATTAACATGCATTTTTAAGCACAAATTTTAGTAGAATAAAAGAAAGTAAACAATCAATATCATTAACCTACAAAGACATTTACCAATCAATAGGCAATCATCTTTCAGTTAGATGAGGTGACCTAAGGATCATTAATATGAAACTGAATCAATTATTATGTTAATGATATACATAGACTAACCAGGGTCTGCATTGATCTCACTCTGCCTTCGGTTCTGAATCCTCAACTGCAGGACTGAAAGACAAGAACAGAGTTTGTTTGGGCTGTTAAAAAATTACGAAATATAACAAGTTACACTTATGGAGACGGACAAACAAAAAGTTTAAAGAACAAACTATCTGGAAAAATAAATCACACACTTGACGGAGAAAGGTAAGAGTTGAGCAAAGCAAGACAGCATGCTCACTGTCAAATGATACGTCCTTGCAACTTATATTACCGCATGACTTTGCATTGCTTGTAGATTATATATCCTCTTGCATGCATACACACGTATGCACAGACGCATTAACATTCAGTACACAAACAGGTGAAGAAGGGTAGGGCTGGGCCGGGGGCCACCAAGTGCCCCCCTCCCCCCCCCGATACATTTTGGTGAGTTTTGAGACCTGAGAGACCTGACGAGGGGAGCGGAGGTCTGCACAGGGGGTTGAGGCCAGTAACTATTTATCTCTCAGTATGTCTATTTCTGTTGGTCCCATCCCCCCTTCAGCTGTCCCGCTCTCTCCACAAGCCTCTCATGCATCCCCTTCTCACGTCATCCTCATTTGTGCTGCTAACTATACTCTTCCTGCTTTCCTGCCTCTCAGACGACTCAAAACAAAAGTTTAACATGGTAGAAATCTGGATTTTAAGCACCTTCACACAGCTCCGTTCTTATAACAAGCAGTGCTTGACACACTGGAGTTTCAGATCAGTTTCAGAGTGTACCAGCAGAGTTTTTATGTACTTAAACACGGGGCCCAAAACAAACCCTGAACACCACTTTTAATCACAAACATGCATTACATAATGTAGCAGTTCCCAGCCTGGGAGTCAAGATAAATCAGAGTAAAAACAGAGTAAAAAACATGTATTTCTGTCACTGAAATGCATGTGGTTTTGTTTTGTTGGTGGGATTTTTGTGACTTTGCAAAAAACTGTCTCCTCTTAAATCATTCAAATTGAAGAATCCCAGAATGATTCTTTGGTTGAACTTCTCACAACTCAAGACACAAACAACCTGTGAAGACAGGTTGCATGTAGACATTTGTATAAGGGATCCTTTTTCAAAAGGTTTGGGAATCACGGCTTTAACATAAGGATAAGTATGTTTTCTTAGAACTGACATAAACATTAAGCATATGCCTTCTTATGTAACATGAGAACTTTGCATCAGACCATTTAATGTCAAGAGTTTCAGGTCAACAAAAACAGTAACAACAAATTTAAACTATCATACTATAAACAGACTGACACTTGGCAAATCAGTCTAATATACTGGCAAACTGATATTTTGGTCTAGCGCTTCAACAGTATGTACATACATGATTTCAAACAGAGCAGCTGCCCTAAAGAATCACGTTTTCCAGCAGGTGTTTGTACACCTAGGGGACTGTCTCCATGTCATTTCCCCGGCTCTCTTATTTTACCAGCCGTTTGCGACAGCTGCCTGGGAACACAACAGCAGCCGCTACAACTTGTAGGGAAACTTGCATTACTTATGGGAAGGTTGTTTAATGCTGTTTGTCAAAGAACACTGGTTGTCCCCTGAAAGTTGTAAATTAGTGGAGTAGTACATCAGATTGGTACAAACATTTCATTAATTTCAGCTACTATTTTTCTGCTCGAGATCTTAACAGACTGTAACAGGATATCATCAGTCTGTTCAGATACAATGATGTTTACATATTTCTTGTGTGAAATTTTGGATTTGATTGGATATAATCAAATGTACTCAACAAAATCCACTTTTCAAAATTCTCTGTGCTTTTCAGTACACTGTCTCTGATAACAAACCTTGAACTTTAGTGTCAGAGCTATACTGTATTTCTCTGATGCCATTTGTTTAATGGACTCTAATTTTAAAGGGCCATAGTCTATTTTACCATAAATAACAATAAATGTACACATGTCCGGGTTAAAGTGTCACACAGTAACATGCATGAGATCTTTAGCCTCCGGCTCAGCTGTCCTCACATCTATTAAGACGTCTCTGTCTGTGGGTAGCAATCACTAAATCCATTCACTATGATCAATACCTTCACTCTATTGATCACATGATAGACAGCCTGACTGACTAGCCAATAACCTTCACAAACTCTTCACCTCTACATATTGATGCTAATCGTGCCAATTATGCCTGAGATGTACAGCCATTGTTGTAAGGAAAATAATTCCTTCTCCCCTTAATTGGCGTGAGTTGAGTTGATTCCTCACCTGAGCGGAACTTGTTCCGGATGAGAAGCGACCTCTCGGACGCCAGCAGTGTCATGGTGGAGGGGGGTGGGGAGAGTGGCGTGGGGGGTGGGGAGCGAGGGAGTGGAGCAGAGAGAAAGAAAGAGGAAATTCCTGGTGTCACTCTACCAGGAGGAATGGACCCTCTTCTTCTGTCTCTCACTGTTGGGAACGCAGGGAAGCAGAGGAAGCAGAGGGGAGTAAGAGAGACAGATGCTTGTTAATCCACTGATAGACACAAACCGATATTGATAGTGGCACACAAAGCACAGCAGAGATAGATTGGGGGGGAAATAGAGACGCAAGGCCTCTCAGACCTACAGGCAGACTGAACGCTGCGGTGAGCTGCTCTGGCAACAGCAGGCCTCCCCACAGACAGCCTGTCATAATCACACAGAGAGTCACAGAGGCCCACACAGAGAGACAGAACTAACGACACAGAGAATTAAACAGACAAGGAGGCTTTTAGAGAGACAGAGCGAGAAGACAGAGGAATAGAGGAAAAGAGGAGAGTGGAGCTGCGTGAGTGACGGAGACAGAAGCCCCAGTAGATACTCAGACGTCATGGCTGAGGCGTGCTGGAGGACACTGATTGTGACGGACAAACATGAACTTGCAACACCTACAGCATCGCACTACACATTCGCCGTGTTTGAATGAGTGACCCGCAAATGTGTCTTGTGCTGTAAAAGAAGAGGAGCTGCCTCTTAAATAGAGAAAGCCGGAAATCTACATAAGCTGCATTAGTGCACACACACAACCTATTCACAATATTGATCTCAACCGGCCAGCTGCAGAACACCCAAAGGAAGCCTGTTTGAAGGGAATGGACAAACACACACAAACAAAAAAACACACATGCTGTTGAATAGCTGAGGTTATGCATACTAAATCACCACGGTGCTCCTCCAATCCCATAAACGCACACACCTCACTTATTTACAGTATGAAGAGTGCTCCAAAAGAAGAAGGCCACTCACTCATTAATGCAATCAAATAACAAACGATTGATTGAGATTTGATGTCTGGCAAAGGCATTAGTTCGCAGTAGGGCACTGAGGCACAAGAAGGCACCAAAAAAGCACTGAGCAGCCTGAGAATAAAAGCAAGAGAATGAAAGAGAATACTTACAGGAAAAGAGAGAATTGAGTCCCTCGGGGGAAATTGGAGTGGATTTAAGATTAAATTGAGAGAGGTGCGAGATAGAGGAAGAGAGGGAAAGAGAGAAATTCGTAGTGCGTTTAATGACGATTTCTTTCTTTCATGTTCTTTTCATATCCTTTTTTTTCCCCGTCCCTTTTCCACACTTCTCCGTTTTTTTTTCTTCCTAAAGGTGAATATGCAAGGAGAAGAGGATCTGTGGTTTCTTCGTCCCCTTACGATAGAGACTCACCCTATCCTTCTCTCTCTACCTCTGTCTCGCTCTCTCTGCCCCTCTCCCTGTCCGCCCCAAAGCATCCTGGATCCTTGGTGCCAACTGTGAGCGACTGTCAAAGTTTACCCCTCCCCCTCCGCGGCCTTGTCTCCCCCTCCCCTTCACCTAGCAGCCATTCACTCCCCCCCCCCCCCTCCGTCTGACATGTGCTGACTGACTGATTGATTGAGGAACAGATTCAAAGACAATAAGCACTCTGTGTGTTTGTAACATGACTTTGTCAGACGTAGACTCACTGATGAAGTCAGTGCAGTTCTTTAATGTTAGCAGCTGAATTGCCACACAATGTGACGGATAGAAAAGTGAAGGCTGGATAAAGAGACGGTTTATTACAAGGCAGAGAGAAAAGCCCGGGAGTGTTTTGGACTCACATCAAATCATGTACTGCAGCAGGACTGCAGGCTCATATGCTCCTGTCAAGATACCTTTGGGTCACCCTCTTAAAGTGATTTAGTACTGTTTGCGTGCACATATGCGCGTGTGTGTGTGTGTGTGTGTGTGTGTGTGTGTGTGTGTGTGCGTGCGTGTGTGTGTGTGTGCGTGTGACACCACAGAGGGTCACAGATCAGTAAGTCAGTGTCCGTCAGCATATAGTAACAGTATGTATCAGCACTGGTGCCAAGCAGAATCACCCAGGTTTCACCTCGCTGCTCAAGCCTCCAAAACAAGTCAGGTGAACATGTAGGTGAGTGTTTGCCTGTGTGTGCATGTTCCCTATTGTACATGTGTCTGTGCATGTGTGTGTGTGTGTATATAGTGCCTTTGGGCTGCAGAGGGGGAAAAGTGGGGGAAGTGAGGTCGTAGCTGGAGCACCTGTTCCGTCGGTTTGACAGACAGGCCGGTGTGTGCTGGTTCAGCAGGTCATAGAAGAGGGAGGGAAGGAGGGAGGGAGACTGAGAGGGAGTGGGTGGGTGAGGGTGAGGCAGAAGAGACGGCAAAAGTTAAAGAGAAGGAAAGGGGAACCGCACGGGAAAAGTCTTAATGACAGGGACAGGAAGAGGGGAGCCAATAGGGAAACAGACCAAGAAGGAGGTTGCTGCCATTTTATCTGATGTGGAAGGAAAGAGTCTGACGTTGAGTTCCACTAATCAGAGAACACAGAGCAGAGATAGCACCGCATGGGCCAATTACGGTTGCCATGGAACAAAATTCGAGCAACTAATGGAACACAAAATGAATGGGAACCTTAATTTAATACATGGTTACAGACGGACAGCTCTTGTAGGTGCTATTTGCACAGTGCGTCTGTGTTTTCCTTCATTATAAAATCTCACCTTTGACAGCTTTTCCTCTCGTGCCCTGTGAATGCATTTCACACGCACGCACGCACGCACACACATAACAGACATATATAAACACTGACTGCACTGACAGCGTGGCACATTATTGGAGGAAAGGTGATGTAATTGCTTTTTCCTCTGGTTCCCCACCACAGCTACACCCTCTCCCCTACAGCCGGGACTCCCTTTCTGATTAACACCTGTTACCCTCCTTCTTCCTCCCTCCCTCCCACTCCTTCCCCCCCTCTCTCTCTCTCTCTCTCTCTCTCACTCTCTCTCACACACACACACAGACTCACACTCCATAGTGTTAATCCTGCACTGTGTCTGGTGAGCGAGGAGGCTTGCATGCTGTTAACCTTTCCCTTGTGCTGTATCATATTTCTCTGTGTAATTCTGGGCTTCTTTTTTTGCAGCACACCAGCTAAAAACACACTTGGCCCATCATACAGCTTTGAGTGGAAATATACTACATGTGTAGGCGATTTCATATATTTATGTGAAAAAAAAAAAAAAAAAAAAGCTTCCTTCGCTGCTGAAACTGCAGAATTTTAATGTAAATCCAGCCCTCCCAAGGCTCAGTCTTCTGCTTTTCACCCTGGTATAAGTATCCCTCCACCATTTGAGAGAGCTGAGAGACAGTATAAGGAAAGAGCCAGTACATGCAGCACTTCATAAGTGTAAGTGTGCCCTCACATGGCTGAACTGTGTAACGACAGACATGCATGTTGGACCCAAAAAAAAAGCATCCACAGTTAGTTTAGCTCTCCATCATTTTGGCTCTCAGTGGCAATAATGAGACGCCTGTGATGCAACAGAGCGGGTATACAACAAACATATCAAAGTGCCGAATGTATCAAAGAGGATAAAAAGCTGAAACATACCAGCCTAACACTTCATTACATCTGCTGCCTCTGCCTGGTCGTTCATCACTGGATCTATTCTCGTCCCTCTCCCCTCTCCTCCACTACCTTTATCACTTCAATCACTTGGCGATGTGCCTCGTGCCACTCAGAAGGCCTGCTGCCTGTTCCACTTCACGCAACACAAACACAGGCACACACACGGACACATTTCAAACACACACACACACACACACACACACACACACACACACACACTGCAGATTTCTGTCCTCAGTCTGTCTGTCATCCATCTGTCTGTCAGTCACTGCACTTTGAAGCTCTGTACAACCTGGACAGTTACCAACCCTGCACACACATACTGTACTGTACACACACACACACACACACACATACACTCATCTCCAGCTGGACTGCTGATCTCACACACTTGGTCGGCTGAATATTCATCATCATCACGCACTGAGGACCTTGTAGGCTCAGCGATGCAACAGCCCAGTGGAGTCAATTAGGGGACGAGAATCTGATTTGTGTCAATTTATTCTTTTTTTTTCTGACAGATCAGCATTGATTTAATGGCTGAACTCTCCGAGTGACCTTAACAACGAGTACCCGGCACTTAAATGAGTTTCTACAACAGAGCAGTTAGGAGCAGTTGTTAGTTAGAGGCCCATCTTTTATGGGATGAGGAGGTGTAAGCATGACTACAAAATGAAATGAATCAAGTTAATGATTACACTGGTTGCAGGGTTTTCTAATGGGAGAGCGGTGAGTGAAATGGATTAAACATTCTATCACGGTATTTGTAACATTATATTGTGATACATATACCTGTCTATAGTTATTATTCATAAATAAAACAGACAGTTATGCACACACAATGGCTTATTGAGGGGATTAAATAACTAGTAAATCAAGATTCTTCATCACATTGTTGCAACAACCTTGTAAATCTTTTTTTTTTTCTAGGATGTGCTGGCAGCTTAGAGGTTAAAGATGCTGAACATAAACTGAAGCATCCTCAGTTCAAGTCGTCAGGGACCTTTGTTGCATGTCCTTCCACATTTATTTATTTCTCTTATTTTGTGTCATCCCTCACTGTCGAGTCTCATAAAATGCTCAAAATATTTTTAAAAATCCAATAGTGCCATAAAGTAGACATTCTCATTGATTTGCTACTTCAAATACAATGGACAACAAGAGAGTAAAAAGCAGCGACCACAACAAATAATTCATAATCTCTGACAGTTTAAAAATGTGCATCACAGCATACACTTACCGAGCACTTTATTAGGAACACCTGTGCAATCTAATGCAATCCAATACAACAGCTCTGCCATACATTCTCTTTTTATGAAGCTTATACATTTTCAGTTTTCATTGTCAGAAAGGTGATAATTCTACTTTATTATTGAGGTTGTAGTGGTTGATGGTGGTGTACTGGAGGGCATCATATTGACAAGGGTTCCTAATATTTTGTCCACTCCATTAAAATACATGAAAATATTAGGAACACTTTTCAATATAATGTACTCCAGCACACCACCACACACTGCGACCTGAATGATAAACATGATTAATAAAATAGAATTATCACCTTTTTGACAAAAATTGAAAATGGCGAAGCTTCGTAAAAGTAGACTTAATGGCAGAGCTGTTGTATTGGATTGCAGTAGATTGCACAGGGTTTGTTTGTTTTTTACACTTTCTTGATCTTTCAAGAAACATAAACAATACAGAACTATATCAATATACAAACACAATACAAAAAAATAAAGTAAAATAAATATACATTATCCTGTAGCTAGTAATCACCAATGTCCAACTTCATCCCACCATACAGTCAACATAAAGCGAGGCCTGCTAGGCTTCCTCATAGAGGAGAATATCAATCACCTCCAAATCCACTCAGCTGACCTAGTATACTTTCCAAGTCTGTATGTTCAAAGTCATTAATAAAAGGACCCCACGCTTTTTAAATAGCTCTTGTTTTCCCTTAATGGAATAGGTATGTTTTTACATGCAGACAGTTCTTCATTTACCAATACTTGGTCTATTTACATTTTTTGATAGTGCTATTATCCGTTTTGCCTGTAACAAACATAGATCTAAAATTATTTGTTCTTTCTTCCTTATATTACATTCTTTTGGATAATAACCTAATAAGAAGAACTTGGGCTCCATAGTTAATTGAATTGATAAAATCTCTTCCATCATATATTTTTCCGCTTCCCACAACTTCTTTTATCTTATTACATTGCCAAACACAATGAAAAAATGTTCCCTTAGCTTGTCCACATTTAAAACATAAATCTGGGATATTACTATTAAATTTATTATCTTTTCTGGGATAATATATGTGCGCATCAGCCAATTATATTGTAAAATCTTAAGACGGGTATTTGCAGTTCGTGTTTGAGCGTCCTTGCAAGCACGTTCCCACTAATCAAATGAAATGTCTTCCTGTAAATCCTCTCTCCAAACTCTAAGTTTAGCTTTGGAAGTCTCAGGGGACCAAGATATAAGTAAGTAATAAAATACAGATATTAAGTTTCTTCCTGTGCAGTCCTTTAAAATAGTTTTCTCTAATGGTGAATAGGGAGGTATATTTAGTGATTGTTTTTGGCTTGCTCCAATGAAGCGTCTGAGATGCAAGAATTTGAAAAAATGTTTCCGTGTTTAATTACAAGCTCCTCAGATGACATCAGTTTATCATCCTAAACCCAATGTCAGCTCTACCTCGAAGCGAAGTCATCATTTCCCTAAATTGGACTAAAACATGATAGAGAATGTGGTTCAGCCAGGTGTGTCCTCACCTCATGCAAACATTAATCATGTTCCTAACAATGGGGTTAGTAGTTTTTTTGAAGACTAGCTGAGTACATTTATGTGGGAAGAGATAACTCTAAAGATTGGAGCCCCATCTCTCTCCAGGCTGGTCATTTGTAAAATAAAACATAATAGTTCTCAATTGAGCTGCCCAATAGTACCAGAGACAGTTAGAACGCTGGAGCACCCCTCTAACAATTATTAGATTGCACAGGTGTTCCTAATAAAGTGCTCAGTGAGTGTATATCTACATATCTCTGAGCCACAATGTGTATTGTATTTAACTGTGTAATTCATAAGCCCTGCTGAGATAAAAGGTCATTTCTGTAATTAAGAGCGCTCCCTCTGTGAGTTGCTGATTATATATTCATTTAAAGGTATAAAATAGTAAAAGTAAGATGTGCACTAAACGTCTGCTCTTACTGTTTTACTAGAGCAAATACTTCACTATCTCTGTCTTTCTGCAGCACATGCTCTATTCTCAGAAAGTCTGCTTGGTTAACCTTTGCTCCACACACTCTATACCTCTCTCCTTCCACTAACCACCTATAAAAGTGAGTTTGCCGAACTATAATACAATGGCGCTTAGAGCAGGGCTTTCAGCATGCATCTCTATTCACACAATGGCCAATGTAGAAATAAGGAATGGGACGGCCATGAGGATCCAGTCAGGTCATTTGAGCGATACGGTATTTAATAACTTATCTTGAGCTTAGCTCTGTTAGGCTCCATGGCTTAAATGGAGCAGAAAATTGAGAGTGCAAAAAACAGAGGACTGTCTTACAAACTCAATTACTCCCTGGAGGCAGTCCAAGTGGTCAGCTTGAATGGCCCAGCAGATATATATCGGGTATCTTTTTCTTCACAAAGATCCGTGTAAAGTCTGGTCTGGTCTTTGGTAATTAATGTAGAAAAGAGAATCGAGTCGTAGGATCATCTTAAATTAAAGGAGAGATATGGACCTTGTGTTCATTACCAAGCAGAGTTATATGTGATTAAAACCTTTTTATGCAAAGCCACATTAGAGATACTCCATCTGTATAAAAAAAGACACCGAGGTTTAATAGAAAACGGGACAAAGATTCAGTTACAGTTGTCAAAATTTAATTGAAATAAGTTAATATAATTCACATTAAACAAAAAATCTGAATATAGTGTTTATGTTAGAACAACTCAAAACATTTGGTCAAACTCTTACATGATACGTATTAAATACATAAAATCAACAGGCAACAAAGGACAAAGTAAGTATTTTCATTCACAATGTAAAAAAAGTGAATATTGAGTAAAGTAAAACAAGTGCAAATGACTCACAGTGTCTCTGACGGTAAGAAAGATAGATTACATCTTTCACATAAGATAGTGCAGAAGTGCAGCTCTTCATATATACAACTAGAGCAGAGAATTGTTTTAGTAAATAAGTTATCTTTCTTTTTGAGCACTTTAGGGTTTTATCATGTGGATTGTGTGGGAATGCAATTTAATGGGGACATGTTAGCATTATAGTTAATATTTTGACCTCACATAAAAAACATGATTTTCAAGCTTTCCCTTTCATATATGCATCTTTTTTTTCATACAGGAAAGCAAATTCAAAATCATGTATGACTTTGAAGGCTTTATTTTTGGCCCATCAAATGGAATGGGAATAATATACATTCATATAAATAAATTAGCATCAAAACATTAAAATAAATATTGCAAGTGCTCCCTTCTTTGAATGTTAGTTAATTACTCCTTAAGTTTCCATTTCAGACTCCGAGTTATCCAAATTAGACACAGTTGAGCTGTACCATTCGGCACTCTCTTCCTCTTCCTGCACTCCGGATCCGCCGCCTCCTCCGTCTCCTCGGCAGCCTCCTCTGTCTCTTCTCTCGCTCAGCATTTCCATGGCTACTTGGTGGTATGGGTGTTTGCGTTTGGTGTGTCGGCGTAGTGTGTTGCGCTCTGCAAAGCGCGTGTGGCAAAGTTGGCACTGGTAGGGTTTCTCTCCAGTGTGGACCCTTTGGTGACGCTGGAGCTCACCGGCCTCCCTGAAGCGTTTGGCGCATATGGGGCACACAAAGTTCCTCTGGCCTGTGTGGATGTGCTTGTGTCTCTGTTGAGAGAAACATTTTATCAAAAATCTGTAGAAAATGAAACTCAACACTTGGCTTTAATCAATATCTTTATGCTAGCAATGGATCACATGACTACTTGTATGTAAACAGGGTCACAAATAGTTAAAAATCCATAATTATCACCTGAACCTGCAGTTTCCCTCAACTCTCAACAGTATTTTGGCATCTTTAAGCTCATTTTGTTATCTTCGAGCCAGCAGAAAAATAATAGTCAACTATTTTGATAAGAGATTAATTGTTTTGAGTAATTTTTTAGTGTAAAGTGCTAAAACTCTCTCGTTTCAGCTTCTTAAATGTGAATATTTTCTGGTTTCTTTAGTCTTCTATGACAGTAAACTGAATATCTTTGGGTTGTGGACAGTTGGACAGGACAAAACAAGACATTTTAGGTTGCATCGTAGGCTTTAGGAAACAGTGACCAACATATTTCACCATTTTCAGACATTTTAAAGACCAAACAACAAATCAACTAATCAACAGATAAAATATTCAACAGATGAATCAATAATGAAAATAATCGTTAGTTGTAGCTGTATTCTCATAACTGCATTTTCAGTTGCAGCAAGCAGCTGTTGTCAATGAAAAAGCTCTAAAAATCCACTGAACGCTACCTGCCCAACACCAAACAGCAAACAGACAAAGTTAGTGACTAGCTGGTGAACACAGTGGAGCATTTAGCAGCTAAAGAGAAAAAGAGATCTTTCTCAAAAATTGGTGAAGACCAAAGCTAAAAACTAAAAAGAAAATGAATATTGGTGAATATTATTCATCAGGTGGCCAGAAACACGACTCCAAATGAATACTAATGTTGCTCCGTATTTGCTGGATGTGTAAATAGGAAACTGTTAACAAATTATTATGTCAGAGTTGTATTCACAGCATGTTTCCCGATGCCACCGGAAAATTAGTTATTGCACATTATCTAACAGTCGCTGCACTAATAATTTGTGACATCTAATTAAATGATTTCTGTTATTACTTTTGTTGCTGATGAAATGATGTTTATAATTTGTTTGCACTGACCTGCAGATGGCTGGAGCGTTTGAAGGCTTTGCCGCACTGCTGGCAAACGTGAGGCTTCTTCTGTGAGTGAGTGATGGCATGGCGCTCAAGGTCAGAGAGGTAAAAGAAGACCCGCGGGCACAACTGGCAGTACAGCACCCTGCGGGAGCTCATGGCGTTGGGTGACGCCGCTGGAGAGAGAGGATCCAGCGGGTCAAGGGGGTCAAGTTTGCCAGAGGGGAGGATGGGTCCAATCAGAGGGGAGGAGGGAGCAGCGGCGCTGGAGAAGTAAATATGGTCCTCCAGAGGTAAATGTTCTGACTGCAGGTCAGAGGGGTCAAATTTGGGCTCTGAAGCTGGTGATTGGGCTTCTGCCTCTGAGCTGGGCTGAGCTAAGGGGTCATAGGTCAAACCAGCAGCGCACTGTGTGTGTGGAGAGGATGCTGCTGCTGTAAAAGTTGATGGCTTGTTGTTCTCATTTGAGACTTCTTCAGCAGATATGGCTTCAGTTCCGAGGTTTGAATCAGAAGAGTTGATCTGAGTGTGAATGAGTGCTCCTCCAGAAGTGTTAAGGTGATTGTTCTGGAGAGCGGGGGCGGGCGAGGGGACAGCAAGAGAGGTGAGAACGGAGCTGGAGTTTACATTATTCACTCCCGACAGGATAACGGGGGGGTTATTGGGGCTTAGTCTGATGACAGGTTGAGACAGCGTGGGCAGAGGTGATCCCAGTGTGCTGACCTGACCAGAGGGCAGAGGAAGAGAGACTGAGGCGGAGTCGGCAGTGATCTGGGACAACTGACCGGTTGTGGGGTCGAGGACAGCGATAGGAGTGGAGGTAGAGGCAGAGTCACCAGAGGAAGAGGTTACAGACGAAAGGAGAAGAAACATAGGAGCGGAAGCACCAGGTGAGGTCTGAGTGACAGAAAGGGGAAGCGAGAGACCCACCGGAGCAGAGGAGAGCTGGGTAGAGGAAGAGGAGGATGATAAAAGCAGAATCGGAGCATTAGTAGAGGAGTTTGTGAGGATCTGAATGGGCTGGCTGGAGACTGATATCCCAGAGGGTTGGGACAGAGCAGCTTTAGGCTCCTGAACAGATTTACACGGCTCTGAGGCCTTAGAGGAATCTGAGTTTGTGATCAAACTCATGAAGACTTCTGGAGCCTTTGTCTGATCCACACCTAGTGATGGTGAATCAGTAGCAGGGGCTGGTGAGGGATATATATCATCAGAAGGTGCATTTAGTGCATTATCTAAACTTTGGCTGTGGCTAGGACCTGCTAACATGGCCAACTGCGATGACCCCTTTCTCTCCACCTCTGCTGGATTCGCCTGATCTGACTGAGGATCCTCTGACGTGGAAGCATCGACTTGTGGCACTTTGAGTCCGTCTGAACTGAGAGTATACGGGATTCCTTGGTCGTCTATGAGAAGAAGGTTCTCTGTGTCACAGTCTATCGAAGAGAGGGAGGTGAAGACAGAGGTAGAAAAGAACGAAGGAGACAAGAGAGAGTCTTCAAGCGTATCTGTGCCACCCATGCAGTACACAGAGTCCTCTCCATCATCTTCTTCTACTATGTCTCTGTCTCCTTCTCCTTCGTATTCATCTACCTCCATAATCAATGAGCTCTCACAGACAGAATCATCCAGAAAGCGCCCTCGACTTTCTCTTTTCTTGGGCAAACTCAGGTCTAGCGGTTCTGTCTGTTCCTCCATCCTCACTTCATCAAACTTCTTACAAGATTTCAAGTCCATTTCTTGCAAAATTAGAGGAATATTTTTCTCCAGTTCTCTCTCTGCACTTTCCTCTTTAATCCCCTGCCAGCTTAGTATTTTAACTGTATTGGTGTTGGAGATAAAAGGAGTTTCTGACCCATCAGTGTGGATGATTTTAGCATCCAAAACATCCCTTTTCTCCCCCCTCTGTGCTTCCGTACCATGGAATGATTCTGCTTCAGTCTTTTGATGTGTAACTTCCTTGATCTCTCCTTCATTCTTAACAGCAGATATTTGGATTTTACCACTGTTTTCTTCTGTGATCACTGCTCCGGCTGAGATCAAAACAGGTCTTCTGAAATGTGAGCGAGCAAAGTCTTTGGTCAGGCTGATGGTGGAGTTTGTGATTGGCCTTTTGCACCGTGGGGGAACAACAATTTTGATTCTGATTGGCTGGCTGCGCAGAACAGGCACTCCAGTCTTTACTGTAATTGGCTGCCTGAACCCACCAATCTTACTTGTTTCCTGAGAGGCTGGCTTAGAAGTCCCGCCCACCTCTGGCTTTTTCCCATTGATTGATAGAGCATCCTGCCTGATGGTCACTGCTTTGACAGGGCATGGCTGGAGGTTACCTGCTAGAGTACTTGGTGAGGTTTTTTCCTTTGGGTCCAGAAAAACCTCTGTCACTGGCCCTGATCCCTCTGCACACTGGCTGCCATTTTGGACATCCAGGCTGCCACTGGTCAGGACTGTAGCCAACTGAGAATCCATTTTGGGGCATACCTATTTATATTTCTATAAAATAGGAATAAAATAATAAATTAGAAACTCAGAGAAGCAGAATTAGAGTGAAAAATAAACACATTTCATGGTGGAAAGGGAAAGGAATTAAATAAATAATTGGGGTTGGTTGAGAAAACTCATGTCTGGTGATTATTGGGGTCAAGTTGAGAGCAAAAAGCCAATAATCACCATTGATTTTGTGATATTCTTTACATATTAAGCAGATGATGCTTTCTAATCCCACAGTCCGAATTGATGAGCGACTCATGTGACCCCCTCCTCTTCCTCCTCCTCCTCCTCCTCAGCAGCAGACCGTCCTGTTAATTGTGCTACCTTGCATGATCCTAAATTATAGCTCAGCGGATTGCTTACCGAGGGGTCGCCTGGAGTCGCCGATCATTCACAAAAACGCACCGGAGTACAGAAGGGTCCGAATGATGTGAGCGAAATAACATTTCCTCTCTCATACTTCTACCATCCACATGCAACACGAATAAATAGCTAATAACTCGTTTCATTTCGGATCTGCCTCACATCATTATTCATATTTCGTTTTAGTTTTGCGTATACCAGCCTGTTCTCTTTGGTTAAAAATTTGGCTGAGGATAAACCGAGGAGTCCTGTCCGCGGAGGACGCCATTACGCACAGTCCTAGGTGCGAAATGCCAAGATCATTATGATGCGTGTGCGCCTTGACAGCTCTCGGACCTGGGACAACACCATCACTACATCACATCTGAGTAGAGAAACGTGTATATTTACAGACTGTCGCGGTGTGGAGCGGATCCTTCCCTTTTGCACCGGAGCCTGCTCGGACCTACAGCCAGCCATTTTAGAGCCGAGGGTCCGAGACACCGAGAGCGCAACCCGGCAGCTTTAGGACAAACTTTCCCGCCGCGCTGTCATTTATTGCAGCCCTGCTGTCAGAGCCGGCGGAGGACGCGCCGGACACGCTTTCGATACATTTAAAACTGTATTTTTAAACTATACTCCACCCATACACTCGCTGCATAGGGACTGGCTTACCCGAGCTGTGGATATTTCCGGAGGACCAAATATGACTGTGCAGTGTAAAGGGTGATGCTGCGAATGCTGAGGGAGGGAGGGGTCAAGGGGAGTTGCTATGGTGTCGCAGCCTACCGGGTCCGACCAGTAGCCATGTTCAGCCTATGAGTACTGTTGAACCTGCAGCCTGCAAAAGGAGCTTTCCCTCTGCGCGCCTGGCAGTCAAAGAGACGGAGGCAAAGCTGCAAGAGATAAATATGAGGATGGAGAAAAATGGGCTTGAACTCTCCTAGTTGGACTTTCTGTGTTGTTAAAAAAAAAAGAGAGAGAAAGAGAGACAGAGAGCTAAACCACTTTGACATAATTTTATTTAAAATCACTCACATCTTTACAACTTACAAGCCTCAAGACTTGATGCGTTCCGGCTCAACAGAGGAAAGAGAGATCACACAGTGAGATATCACAGAGTCAAGCCATTATGAGTTAGGCTACATGGATGTACCATCACAGGCATAACAAATGGTGTAGTATGTATTAGAGCTATATACATCATTTATGGATTGCCATCTACAATATGCATCGGCTCAAGCTGGAGGAGGATGAAAGTACTACTTGAGGGGTTACAATTAAGCCTGCAGTGTGATATTATGCAGGAGAGAGTGACAAAGGCCACAAGCACAGGAGAGACGTACAGATTATAGGGTGCTGATGCACAGGATCACTGTGAAAAATATTTCAGCGTCTAACAGACCACGATCATAGCACAGATTATGACATAGCATAGTGTAAGCGAAGCTGCAGAGTGTTCATGGTGCTGCTGTGTGTGTGTCAGGAGGTGTTGGTATGTGTGGGTCGAGGTCAGACATGGAGGTCATTACTCCACATCATCAGGCTCGCACGCTTCGATCTCTGAGACCAGCCGATGAGGGAAGAGTTTATACTGCAGCCATGTGGGCTCTGAAAAAGAAAGAGAAAGTCAAGGGTACCGTCATTAATACATCCAACTGACATCTGCTGACACAGATATAGATAAGAAAATGATGTATGGCCTGTAAGAGTGGCCCAAGGTTTACCAAGATAGCAGGCTGGTGGCTGCAGGTTTCCGTCAAAGCAGGTCTGGGTTGCAGTGAAGCTGCACTGCTTGCGAGGGTGTTTGCAGTAGAATGTCACATTTTCCCCATGAGGAACCATGGCATCTGTAATGTCAAAGGGCCAGCGCTTCACCCCACCGATCTCCACACGGCTCCTCTCAGCGGGGATGAGACAGCGAGCTGGGAACAACATGGTATCAGAGTATAAGTATGAAATGCAAAATGCTATTTCTGCATGCTTGTAAGTGATTAAGCCTGTGCAAATTGGTGTTAGCATGTTTGTAGTTTGCATGTTTGCATACTGCATACATTCAGTGTTTTTATCTGCGTAAGTAGACTCTTATTTTAAGTTATTTAATTAGTCAAATGCATAGATTTTGTTTCTGGTGCAGACATTTGAAACCTCCAGGATCTCCCTCACCTCTGCAGTATGGGGGAGATGCACTCCAGCTGCCGTTTGACAGGCAGGTGACCTTCTGGGGTCCATCCAGCAGGAAGTTCTTTTTGCAGAGGTAGTGGATGTCAAAGCCCACTTCATATTCCGTCTTCTGGACAGCCACCACGTAACCCTGCTCCACCTCTCGAGGGGGCTGGCAGTACACATCTAGGGGAGTGAGAGGATTATTCTTATTTTTTATACAAAACTCAGGGTCAGACTTATTTCATATCCTATAAGAATTCCCCATTCAAGTGTAACAGGCCATGAAATGCCAGTTTAAGCCACAAGATGGCAGAAAAGCACTGCGAAAGAGAGCAGTAGAGCCTGACGGATGTACATTTGAAGGGGCTTCAGTCTGTCTCCTTTGATTCACTCAAACATGCACACATGAACGCAAGCATGAAACACAATTTCCATCCATTCAAAGTGATCACATATGCAGTCTCTCTGTTCATTCAATCACACCTCAACCATCACTCCTTCTTCTCCTGCAAATCTTAAAGACAGACTGAGTGAAAGAGTGTTAAGAGGATGTAACCTACATGCACGTTCACATGCGTATGGTCAGTGCATGAGATAGTACACTTACTTTTACAGATGGGGTGAGGATACTGCCAGGTTTGATTCTCCTGGCAGAAGTTTTCACTGCTCCCCACTATATCCGCTCTGCAGTAGAGAAAAGGAGAGAGCGGCTGTGACAGATGGCTGTGTGGCATGTACAGTATTGACAGCTAAAGGAGCGTCGTCTAAATAAAAGTGATGAAAAAAGGTGTAAATGATTCCTTTTTCCACTCGAGTGTCTAAATTCTGTGTGTACCAGATCTGGCTGACACATCTACTCAGGCTCATCTTATCCTGTGGATGAGTCAGTGTGAAAAGGGGAGTCAATGCGAGATTAGACTGTAATGACCTAGTTAGCTCAATGGAGAGATCGTCAGCTGGGAGATCAAAATGAATTTGTTTGCCATTCATCACTCATCATTCCCCGATACCTCTTCTTTATTCAAGCCTTCACTTAATCTTCACACTACATCCTCATCCCTCTCACTTCCTCCATTTCTACCTCTGTACCATCTCAGGTTTTCATAGCCTCTGCCTACGCACTCACAACCTTAAACCTCCCATGTTCTCTCACCCCGACAGGCAGCTGTAGCCGATGGATGTTCCTACAATAGCGTCGCCCTGGATGCTGAAAGTGTTGATCACTTCCTCAGGCAGAGGGCAGGTTTGGGCAGCAGACGGTTCAGGCTGCTGAGTCTCTGAAGGTCAGAGAAGAAGAGGAGGAGCAAACAAGCAGCAGGAGGTTAAAGACTTTGCTGTCAGATAAGGAACAGCATAACAGACAGATGTGATATTTTCTCTGCTTTTCATCTGCTCTTGGATTTGCCCAAGTAAGCAATGTATTATTTCATCTTAATACCCAAACCTGTAGAAAAAACAGCAGTTATTTTACATTTTGTGCTGTTTATTTAACAGATGAAGAAAAGTAGCATCTTCCCAAACCAGTGGTGGAACGTACGTTACTCAAGTACTCTAAGTTCAATCCTGAGGTATTTGTTCTTTACTCTAGTATTTTTAAATTATGCCTTTTAATACTTCTACTTCACCACAGTTCAGAGGCAAATATTGTACTTTTTACTCCACTAAATTTATCTGCAGCTGTAGTTACTAGTTAATACAAAACCTGTAATAAAGGTATAAAATACAATACCCAACAGTGTAAGGTAATTAAAATGGACTCAGCCTTGACATGCCCCAGTATAAAAATACTGCTTACACATCAACGTGCCAGCAATAATTATTGTAATAAAATAAATAATAATATCATACTGTCAATACAGACATTACTGAATACTGAAATCTTGAATGCAGATCTTGTGCTTGTAGCGGAATATCAACAGTCAGGTGCCCATTTGAACACTCAAATAAGTTTTGCTGGCTGTAATTATTCCTCCTGTCCATACAGGCCATTAGAAGAGACTCTCCAAATGCATTTACAGTGTAAGTGATGGGAGACAAAATCCACAGTCCTCGTTTTGAGAAAAAAATATTTTTAAAAATTTATCTGACAGTTATATGAGGCTTCAGCCATCTGAGTTAGTCAAATAAACTGGATATCTTCCACAGTTACAGTCTTTTTAGGGGAAAATTCCCACTTTGTGTCTGAGTGTTTTCCTGTTCAGCTGCAGAGGTAGTATAGTAACAATTAGAGGGAATTTGGCACTAAAAAGACTTTACCTTTGAAAGACATTGACTTGATTTGACTCATTTGAACGGCTGAAGCTTCATATTAGCTTCAAATAAACTTTTAAATAATTTTTTGCGCAAAGTGAAGACCTTGTCCCCCATCACTTAGACTGACGGTGCCTTATGAAGGGATCTTCTTATGGTCTGTATGAACAGGATGGACGATTACAGCAAGAAAAGCATGTGTCAGTGTTCATTTGAGCACCTTTGGGCTATTGTTTTAGGACAGAATTGAAAAACTTTGAACCTACCCTTTAAGTAAAGGTTTTTAATTTGTCCTTCACTACTGCCCTGTAGTGACACTGATGTGTGACGTTTGTAAAGCACCTCAAAGAGAAATGCAGCAAGTACACTCAGTGTTTATCTAATGTCTGTGTGTGTGTCGCATTGTAATTCAAAGAATTAAACACTCATACAAACACAGTATATACCCAAAATAGCCCAGACTGACAGAACCTGCACAGAGGAAAAATTAGAGTCCGCATTGGTATGTGATTAATGAAAGCAAATAAGTGAAAAAACATGAAAGAAAGAAAGCAGGAATGTCCATCATGCTACCTCATTTAACTTGTATAAACCAAGGTTTCTATTTAGTTTGTGGCCCACGGAGGCGTTTCACCCAGTGTCTTGTTCTATTTAAGTTGTAATAACCCTTCTTAGGTAATAAATCAAAGTTCGATGAGCAGGTGAAACGCCCTACACCTCTCCACGCTCACAGCTATATTCTGTGATTGTGTAACACCTAGCAGTGTTCATTCCTGAAAGTTTGAGTGCCTCATGCTCATGGAAATATAAATATCAAGAGTGGTGCTTGGAGAGAGGCTGGAGCGACCTGAGCTTCATCAAGCGCAGGGTTTCGGAGCTGAGCGCAGCTTTGAAAGGCAGAGACAGCTCTTGCCTGAGGGCTGTCTTGGTTATCTGAAACCAAGAAACGTTAATATAAGGATGTAAAGGGACCTATGGGAGAGGGAGAGTTACGAGTCTGTTTGGCTGTGGATGAGAGCCCGAAGCCGAGTTCTGTTTTCACATACCGCCCCTCTCCTGCCTCGCACTGCTGCCACCCACACACGCTGCAGCACAAAACTGCTATGAAGCAGGTATATCAAATTCATCTTTTAAAAAATTAGAAAATAGTGATTTTGAATGAGCATCTGCGATAAATATACAGCAACCGGATTGAGATTAAAGACCAAAAGTCCAGCCAGGCTTCATATTTGCCCCTTTCTGTATTTTTTTTTTCTCCTCTGCCTTTCTCACACAAACATACACACAGACGCATGCACACACCACAAACTAAATAGCCCCAAGCTGGATGCTTGTCCTTGGCTTCCATTGTAGAAAGAGACCTTATCAGAGGCCTCAGATGGAAGAGGATGAGAGGAGAAAGAGATGAGAGGAAAAGAGGATGAGAGAAGAGAGCAGAGGAGAGGAGAACAGGGAACAGAAAGGCCTGAAGCAGCATGAGCAAGAGAGCTCTCTGACTCTCCTGACTGTGATCTGTCGCCCACACACACACACACACAAACACACACACACACACACACACATGCACACGTAGAAACTCTGTGACACATGTGCAATCCGCCCCCCCCCTACACACACACACACACACACATCTAATGTACACAGAAAAAAATCTACCTCTCTCCGATAAACACACACACACACAGACAGACACACGTTCACACTCACACTGTGCGCACACAGCTCTGCGCCACTTTGACAGTGATCTGCCACCTACTGCCTCTTAACAGGCATGAAGGAGCTCGACTCACACTCAAAACACACACATGCAAAGGACACACAATGCAAACGCTCTCACACGTTCAAATCCCACCTACCTTCTGCTTGTCTCTCAACAGGAAGATACTCTACGAGAGAGAGGGAGAGAGCTGAAAATCATATCTTTATTTCATATCTTTGAATAGCTTAAAAATCTCAGAGAGAACGGGATCCAGCTGGGTTGAGGATTCCTAAAAAAGCATGTTTGCTGTAGCTCCAGGTGTGTGAATAATGCAGCAGGCCTCACACCTTTACAGCTGAAATTTTATTGTTTTTATCAGAGCTGACAGGTTGACAAAAGCAATGAGCAGAACATATTTTAAGGTGCTGTGTGTTAATGAGATGTGTTGTGATACTAAGAAGCATTGATAGCTTTACTTTCATGTACCGCTGTGCACAGTGGGAGAAATAATAAGGCTGCACAGCAGCAGAACAAATTTTGTCTTTTGTGGTGCAGCCTATTCAGATTTTGGTTCTATATTTAGAGAGACAGAAAGTTCAGATATTTCACCACTAGATTATCTCGGGGCACAGTGGTACTTTGGTTGTAAATTAACATGAATCATGGAAATGGTCTTTCCAAATGTGTTTACAGCTCTGCCCTGCTGACCTATGTCACATGTCAGTTTTAGGTCAGTTAAGACATCTACCACATATTATCGACTTATAATGTTAGATCTTTATTGACACTTTCTCCACAATGTGTTGATTCATCTTGATTATATTTTTAGGCTGTAATCTGTGTTTTTGTTGTGTTGCATTGCTTTATATGGTTTGTTTGTTTTTTTTGGACTTTTTGTCCATGAGTGGACTGCAATGCAAGTCAATACAACAAACCCACAAACTAAATGCAAAATACATAGATTTGTGAGCTGTAGCATTGACTCTGATAGCATGCATGTGTTTTCAGATTTCATCATTTAAACTTATCAAGAGTTCAGCAGTAAAACCTTCAGACAGCCGATATGAACAACTAAAGCTCCGGTTGCTATGGTGATGAGGAGAACAGGTCCCAGTTGTGCAATGTCTCGGTCGACATGATCACAGAGGGGTTTCATTCCTGACTATCTGTCTCTCTCTCTCTGTCTGTCTCGCTGTCTGTCTCTGTCTTTCATAAACACAAAAAGCTACCTTCAGTCTTTGACCACCGACCTAAACACATGTACGGCACACATGCAGTGCGCCTGTTGCTTCTGTTAAACAAGAAACACAATATTACATTTGAGAAAGTAACAAATACCACAGCAACGTTCTTTCCAGATAATGTTTATTACCTGTGCCATGAATTCCTTGTTATGAAGGAACATGGAGAGAGAAAAAGAACATTTCTCTGTTGAACTCAAAACCCACCTGTGCAGATGGGCTCATCCCCACTCCACTGTCGGTCACCTTGACAACGGCGAATAGTGGCATCCAAGCCATTGGGCAATGCGAATCCTGGCTTGCAGCGCACTTCAAGCAGGGCAGAAAAAGAGTGAGTGGGAGAGAGCAGGCGAGCCACTGAGCTTTCACTAGGGGGTAGAGGCCAGGGACAAGTACGACCTGAGGAGAAAAGAGATGATCCGGAGAGAAGAGAGGAGAGAGGAAGCCGTAACAAAAAGATTCTCAGAATGTGCTGGATTGTTCCTTGTATTAAAAGAAATTGAATGGTAACACTAAACCACTTTTAAAGGACACTAATGAGGTTGTATAACTAGACTGGATCCATGCACAGTGCCCCCTTTTTACAATGCACAAGCATAATAAAAAGCTTGTGTTCAGTTCTGGCACAGAGCACATTTTGAGTCCACATTTTGTGCATGACCAAGGCTTTTATTTTATTTTCCAGGAAAACACACACACGGACAGATGTATGTTGGCACAGCTGCGTGTACACACACACACACACACACTCAAACACTTCTAATGACTGAGCCCACAATGGTGTTCACAGTGACAACTGAGGGCACACATGCATACAAATAGTTACCTGGAGCCACACAGCTGAGACCACACTGGCCGTCACACAGACACTGGCGCTTGCTGCCACAATCTTTGTCTGCTTTGCAGGGCCGAGGACACGTCCTCCTCCTCTCCTCTCCCAGGAGTCTCTCTGGACACGACCCTGTTGTGATACCACACACACTATCACACTCTCACAGTAATTGCCCCTTTGTTTACTTCTACTCCATTCATGGCCCCTTGTAAAAACCGCAAACACTAAGGGCCGCAATAAGATTTTGTTTGCCAGTTTGCCTCCTTTGCTTTCTGTTTGAAGGAGAGTAAACCCAGTGTGGGTGGCCGGGCAAGCATTTACCACCCAGGTTGCCTGATAAGTAAGTATTTAGATGGAATGCTTTACTACTCTTTGCCATTCAGCTATCAGTCTTGTTTTTCCCTAAAAAGTGTTATCGCACTTCTGTGAATAGTATTTATTGCATATTTACTCAGTTGAATAACTTTGTCTAAAATGCAATTCATGTTTGAACCGAATCAGTCTATCAGAGTCCTCTAGTACCCATAAACCCTCCTCATTTTCCTCATTTCTTCACTATAGATTCCATCAGACATCATAAAAACAACTTATTTCACAATGCACGCCAACATCCACACCCTCAATGTACAGAACATTTGAGGGGGAGCGGGGAGGGAAAAGGGGGAGACAGACTGGGTTCCCCATAATTCATCTCACAGAATGAAAACATGTGTGCTACTGTATTCACTCTGCCCAAAGCACGTGTGAGCACTTTTCCCACCCAAACACACATGTGCTGTGCTTATGTACACATGATCGTCCCTGTTCAGCATGGAGACACACTGTACAGTACATCCATGTAGCACCTATTACACTGGCAATAATCACTGCATATCATGAAATATGGACCAATGTTAGAATTGTCTACGGAGCTATACATTTAAAATAAAAACTGTGATCACATAATTAATAAATAAATGAAACAAGTAAACTCATTTACATTGACTTGACTTAATTCATTATTGATTAATCTATCAATTATTTTCTCGATTAGTTGATTAGTCATTTAATCTTCAAAATGTCCGAAATGTTGATCACTGTTTCCCAAAGCATGCGACCTAAGATGTTTTGACTTGTCCCAACCAAAAGTCCACAACCCAAAGATATTTGGTTTACGGTCACAGAAGACTAAAGAGACCAGAAAATATTCACATTTAAGGAGCTGGAGCGAGAGTTTTAGCACTTAACCTTAAAAAATGGTTCAAAACAATTGAGCAGCTTTCCAAATAGCAAATTTTCTGTCGATCGACTACCTGATCAATCAACAAATCATTGCAGCTCTAAATCAGTGCACTATGAACATGAATACACTATATTGCACAGTCCCTTCTTCAGTTAGTGCAAATGATTAAGTGCAACTGATTAATTGCACATTTCCAAGCCTTGATTGCATCATTATCTTTACATCCAAATGCAACAAAGCTTGCAGGGAAAATTTCAACTGTATATTGCACCAACAAAGGTAACTCAGTTAATAAATACAAAAGTAATTCCCCATCAAACCCCAGTATTTATTGACAGGTAAGCTGTGTTCATTGTGTATGCAGGGTTTATTGCTCTCCCAGGTGTGAGTGATGGATAGAGTCAGAGGGCTTACCTGAAGCCTGCAGGGACACAGTTCCAGTCAGAGCCCACAAGGACAGCAGCAGCAGTGCACGGTCCATCCTTGAAGCCAGGCCTCAGACGATATGAGGGAGGGACGCACAGACACAGCATTTTTAAGGAAGGGGAACAAAGGGTGGGAGAGGGGGGGAGAGAGAGTGAGAGAGGGAGTGAAAGAGAGCGAGAGAGAGGGTACAGCCCAGGAGCACACATCTGGTTTGTGTTGAGGAGGAGAGATTTGGGAAAAATTCCATTCTGAAGGACCTTTCACCCATTTCTGTTGAGACAGCAGATAACGGGGATGACCTATGTATGGCTGTTGCCCCAAAGCACAACAAACAAACAGGAATAAACAAACAGGAAATTGCAATCAACTGAGGATTTTTTGGGGGGGATTTCACCTGATGTTAAAAACCCAACATTTAATCTTCTACACATTGAACCACGTAGCTCAATGTGGCTTTAATTCTTTAATTTACAGATCTGTATACAAGACTGTATTTTGAAACTCCACCCTCTTCACACATAAATGTTCTGTTATAATAAAATGTGAGTTTCATTGGAGAAAAAATCCCATTTATGAGCCCTTTATCCCCGTAAACGTAGAGTACATTTAATTTAGAAATGTGTAAAATACTCCTTAAATGTCCAAGGAAGGCAGCGTTGCATTTGTTGGGCAAGAGCACATATTTGGACTGCTTTGCCTATTAAAGGAATGTACACAATGTGAACAAACAGGGAGGATATCAAAACAAGTTGTTTTGGGACATTTCGCTGCATATTATTGACTAGTTATCAGGCTTACGTAAACAAATCAAGTAGTAGTCCCGAAATTTGACCTTTGCTGCCCATTTTCATGGTGAAAACTAGGCTTTAATTCAAGATATGAGAAAACACAGTATAAAAGAAGCAAAAACAAGATAAACTTGCAATAAAACACCTAAGGAAATCAGAGCAGTAGTGAATGAGAACAATCTTTTATTGGTGTTTTGGGGAAATCTCGACTACATCCAAATAACCAGCATTTAGTGGGCTGGGCACCATGGACACCACTGATGCAGCAGGGCAGTTGTAGTTCAATTAAGAGTCACTATAAGATTTATCAACCACATCTGTGAGGATATTAGAGACAAAATCCTGTTGGGAGAGCAAACAATCACTGATTGAGGTGATAAAGGCTGAAATAAACCGACAAGGACAATAGCGTGCATAGTCCGTACACAGCTGAGGAACAGAAGAGGTCATCATGAAAGGTAAAGTAAGTCTGCATGAACATCATGTTCAAGTCTTTGAGCCACATTTGTAGAAATCCATGGTCAAAGAAACCAAGGTGGCAGTAGTGTCCGTAGCAGAAGTGAGAAATGTTGAATGTCTGGAGGTCTGAGACAGGATGCAAATAGCAGAGAGTGAGGGTTGGTTTTTTTTCTCCATTTGAATAGTCTTTCTGGGGAACACTGAAGATCAAAGATGTTTCAAGGTGCAACAGATCATGTTCATCCAAAGAAAGAAAATCATTCAATAATATAGAACAGCAACAATAAGAGGGATACTCATCATAACCATAACAATAATAATAGCAGTAATGGTAACTATTCATCATGGTCATTAAGGGGATTAAAATCACACTCTATTACTAGTCATCCCTCCCCAAGGAACATAACATAGTGTACCATGCCCCTGTGTAGGTGTTGTGGGTACACAGAGAAGTTTATAGATACAGTAAAAAGTAAGGAGTAATAACAGGAGTGAACAATAAGGAAGGAGCATTATTGAAAAAAGCACTAAATAGCAACAAGCTTTGTGGATCAACACAGGAAATTTTGGCTTTTATTTCTCCCAGAAATCTGAGAAATTAACACCATTCCACTCAATGGGGATATTCAACCCATCTCCTGGAATACATCAAATACACAAAATAGTATAGGCCTATCCAATATACACAGTATTCCCCCCCCTCGCCCCCATAATAATGCTAATTAAAATGTGTTCATAAAAGTACAGTAAAGTAACGATGTGCGTTTTACTGGGAAAATTGATTACGATTTCAGAATACGTTACAACACTGAGATTCAACTACTCTATGTACCATCTAGGTACAAGAGACATAGGACAAAATGTTAATGGGAAGAGTGCACATAACTGTGAGGGGGACTGGCTGTAAGTGAGAGCAGACAGAAATAGAGCAGGTGGATACAGAAACAGAGGAAATGTCCCAACAATTCAAAGAGAGGATCAAGAGGAGCAGAGTTACCCAGAGCAGCACAACAGGCTTTCACCAGCTTAGGTAAGATATTCAACAACAGAGTAGATTAAAAATCACTCAACGCCGGGGAGATAAAGTCAAAGATACAAGTATGGATATATGAATCTCATAAAATTTAGCCCAAGGTACAAATAACTAATATTGGTGGGGGGTAAACGGGGGAACTTAAAGACCAATCATATAAAAAGGATGAAGTGGCTCTATTAAAAAAAACAAAAAACGCACAAGACTGGTCGAGACAAGTGTTTGAGGATAGTGCTGGACTGTATACATGGTGTCTCCCTCCTTGTCTCTCCTTCTGTCTCTCCGTCCCAGCATGCCCGATCCCAGTGACAAGAAACATAATAGGAAAAAAAATTAAGTGCTTGAGTAAGATCCACAAAAATGTTGAACTATACGATTTTAAAGATAATTTTGCTCTCTATATTACAATTGTTACATGCGTCCTCGCCCCTGCTGCTGCGTCCTGACTAATAATAACCAAGTCGAAAAAATACCCATCAATGGCTGACCACCTGTTAAACATTTCCTGACTCATCTATAATAAAAAGATATTTACCATAGCATTGCCCCATCTCTATGTCCCAGTCATGTAGAAAATATACAAAATTATTCTCCAAATTTTCTCTCCCTCTAATTTTTCATAAGTATTATAAAAATATACAATTCTCCAATAACAAAACTCTTAAAAGTCACATCTTTCATCCGTTAAATTATTCTCTCCATCCATCACTTTTAAGAGTTGACACCTCAACAAAACACCTGAGCTTCAATACACAAACCTCCTCCATGTCTTATACATTCATCATCATAATCATCATCTTCCTCATCATCATCATCATCATCATCATCAACATCATCACCGTGACCCCATTCTGTCCATCGTGACACCCAAGAATTCAGAGTCTTTAAATTTAATCCAGCTTATTCCTCCTCTTCCTTGCTTTCGCTGCGCGCCTTCATCACTGGTCAGCGAGACGGTTCTCGTATTTACTAAGGATGTTGCGACACCGGCCGAGTTCCTTCCGCATCTCGGCCACTTCCTGTCGTAGGGCGGCGTTCTCTCTCTCCAGGTAGGCGGCGCGCACGGATATTTGGTTCTCCTTGAGACGGCGAGCGTCTCGGGAACGTTTTGCTGCTTCATTGTTTTTATATCTTCTGGTCCAGTACTTCTCATCCTAAAAGAGGAGATAAAGGAGAGAGGAAAGATTAGTTTAGCATCACCCAAAAAAAATATTTACCTAGACCAGGGAATACAAGTATTATGAGATAAAAGTACTCCAATAAAATAATCAATGAATGGTCAGACTTGTTTCTTAAGAAGTGTGCAGTAATCTTGTACATCATGTTTTTGGTCAAAGTGGGTGTTTGGCCATGAATGAGCGTGGGACACATTCTATTCAGATGCCTAATCCTCCGAGTTCGGTCAGTACTGAGTTAGTCTGAGATCAAATAAAGTATGCAAACAACCTCCATGTTCTACATCCCAGAAATAACAAAGTTTTAACATCCTCAGTGTCATTTGGGATTTTTTTGTGTGTGTGCTCATTGAAATTAAGCACTGAGTCTAAATCAGCTATTTTACTTCATTAAATATTAGCCCAGAGCCTGATATGTGGTGGGAAACCATTAATTAATTGAGAAATAAAACCTTTTTTTCCTTTACATTAACAATATGTGCCTTAAAATCTAATCTAATCATGACCTAAAATGATTTCCCTCCCAATGCACAAGGCGCTGACTGACCACCACATGCTCTGAATGTTCCTGCTGTTGCAGTGACGGGTTTCACCAAGTGTTCACCTTCAAGTCGTCAGGCACCAAGATCTTGCGTGCCTTCTTGATCATTGGCTGCGGTTTGAGCTCCTCTTCACTGAAGGACTGCCTCCTGGGGTCAAAGTTTTGCTGCCCAGAAGAGTTGGACAAAGACATGTCTGAAGAATCCATGTCAAACATTCCAATCACATCTGGCCCGCTGCCTGTGGGCGTCAGCAAAGGTGGACAAGAGGACGAGGAGGAGGACGAAGGTGACTCACAGGAGTCGTTCATACTCGTCTGACTCCCTGGAATTAAAGAGAAGAGAAATCTGGTTTACATCCTTTTCGTTGAACTATATTGACTCTGAAATACATTATATTGTCTCAATAAAACAGATTAGCCGATGACAGCAGGCCACAAAGAAAACAACACAAACACATGCAGCATTTCATCATGACGACCACCAGATGGAAGCAGAGAGCTTCCTTCTTAGTATAAAAGCAATAAACAACATTCCTTTGCCCTTAACTGATTCCAAAGATTTGAAGACGGTTTTCAATCAGTTTTCATGGACAGTGAGGATTTTTATACCTCACAGAGGGGCAGAGTGATACACAGATACATTTCTATTATGACAAACACATACATCTTTTAGCATACACATAAGTAAATATAATGTTATATATAATTTTCCAGAATATACTTTTGTACACAGATGATCTCTACCTACAGTACTTCATGTCAAGTACTCCATATTAGATATATACACATATCAAACATCCATTGTTAGATATGATTTATTACTGCATGCAATCTGTCAATAATGGAAAACCTGATCAAAATAGTTCTTATGTATCTCTCATTGAGCACACTACTATTTAATAAAAGTTAATCTACAGTCCTTATCTTGTACTTTTAACAAACTGACACATCAAAGTACATGATGTCTATCAGCTCAATCAGTGCATGATCTTATCAATCAAACCATTGAGAAATTCTGGTAGACCAACATCCTGAACTAGATGCCAATAGAGAAATCTAAAAGTGGAAATGTTATGTAACTTTCTACCCCTCCCCTTAAAATCAGTTTTTCTTTAAGTGGGGCCCCTATAGGGCTATACCTCACCCCACCCCCTTTAAGGCCCGATGCACCTTACTCAACTGACTTTCTTTCAGTTACTGACTAACTGTTCCTATATCTCCATTAACAAACTCTCATTTGTTATGGATGTATTCAGATTCAGTGGAACAAAAATGTGATTTCCACATGAAAGACAGACTTTAAACTTAAAAAGACAGCTACACGGTCCTGTAAATGCTAGTCAGAAGTATGTGTTAACCTAAAAGTGATCTGAAAGTCACACATGTTTACGCTTTAAAAGCTGAATTGAGCTAGTTTTAAACCTGCAACAAAAAAACTATTTTAATGGGAAGTCTCAAAAGCTATCACAATATAAGAAGCCCCCATCAGGGATAGATGGATACATAACAGGATAGTTACTTAACATCACAACACTGCAGCCTTACAAATGACCACAGATATGCATCTACATATTCAAAACAGAACCTGAAAGCTGGTAATTATGGCAGGCTTGCTATGAGGAAATGAGAATATAAATAGTGCATAATGTGGTCTAATGGGAACCAAAGCCTATACCTGAGCAATGGGGAAAATACTAAATAGGTTTATAATTTATCTTATACTCTTTTCCTCTTATAGTTGGCTGTTGGTTGGAGAAAAACAGAACCAGCCTTAAATTCCTGATAAGTGTTTGATGTGTAATATATGAGCAGCTATCGCGTGAGTAAAGGCCATATAATGGTCAGGTAACATGAGGGCATGTTATCACACATAGTGCACACTAGACTGTTCAGTTATGATGTTCCCACATACCACAATGACAGTGCCATCATAACACAGCAAAATACATTCAAAAAAAGTGCTTTCGTAGACACCCTGAGGAAGTCAAGCATTCCCATAATACAAAACCAGCAGGTCTAAACATCCCTGAGTCTTGGTGTGGAAAACAAACACGTGCCACAGAAGCCAGCAAATATTCACATTCTCCTCTCTGTATGACTAAACCAGGAGATTTCACTGATTTATGCTGCTTAAACCCGACAGCAGGAACTAGTCAGTGCAACCACCTGGTGGAGTGTTTTGTTGGAATGAGGACCTGCGAACCCTCAGCGCTCCTGTGGCACATGGTTGCCTCTCCCTGCTTTTTTGGGGAAGCTCTGGAATGCAGACTGCAAAGTAGATTTGGTGCGTTTTTCTCCACGTGTCTCAGCCCCTCGGAGAACAGACGGCTTTCGTTTTTTGGAAAGAAACGGTCGAATAAGCGGTTACACACATTTCAGGACTTGTGCAGTAACATTCCAAAAAGGGCCTGAAGCTGTTGTGAAGGCAAAGAACAGCCTCACGCCTTCTTTGGTAGCTAATGATAATATTTTGTTAGGAGTTGTACATTCAATATTAATGAAGCAGCTGTCGGTCGGGCACCTTTATAGCACCAGATTAGAGTGATATTTCTCTGGTGTCAAGCTTTGGTAGAGTTTATGTGACTTATTAAACCAATTTCACCAAAGTAGTAAGACATATTTAACCAGAAAGGCCTCATTTTCTTATTAATATCTTTAGAGTTCTTCTTTCATGTAATTATAATAAGTCAGGAGACTTTCTCCTACCATATAAATGCAGTATTAGAGGTTATGATCATGCATTTAATGGCTGAAGGGCTGAACTAAAAGACCTGCATCCACATCCCCACACAGTATAAAATAATATTCTGGATATCAGCATTCTCAGCGTCATTCATTGTTGATCAAATGTTCCAGCAGCAGCAGCAGCAGCAGTGGGAACCTCTTCCTGTTGCCTTGGTCCGTCCCTCCCCCTCTGGGCTCCACCTACATATCTACTGGCCCTGCCTCTAGTTCTCTCAGTCCAGTACACTCAGCCTCGGCACGTGTACTGACGCGTGCACATGGCTGTGGCGTGTGAAGTGGGGAGAGATTTAAAGACACGCAACCGCAAACACTCCACACACACACACATCTCTCTCTCTCTCCCTCTCTCTCTCTCAGTACTGTTTTGACCCTGCTGCATATTAATAATTGGCATGGAGGAGTGGATGCTGATTGTCTTGTACATTTAAGCACATAGATCACATGCCAAACTAACCCGAACCTCCTTTTCACTACTGTGAGGTAAAATATCTGAAGACTGCTTCCTTTACAGCAACTATTTCTTTAATATTCTCCACCTCCACAATTCTCCCTGCTCCCTTGTCCAACTATAAGACGAGCTGGGAAAAACAGATTTTAACCCTGCATCATTACTACAGGATGAAAAGTACATTTCGGCTGTTATTAAGCAGCCATTTCTGAGCTGTGTTGTTTTCTCTGTCAAGTTGAACCATGTGACTCTATCTGCTGCCTTCAGTCTGACCCCACAGGACAGAAAAATGCTTGGTCACCATGGCATTTGTTATAAACTCAAAGGTGAGTTAAAATGCTGAATCACAAGCCCATGGGAACATTATAAGAACACCACTTAACCTTCAAGTTCAACCTATAGTGAATTGTAGGGTCTACTGGTCTCCTATCAGTGGAAGGGGACAGTTTGTCTCTTTCAGCTCATGAGCTGATATGGATGAGCCTTGAAAGAAAGAACTGTCCTTGTTCATTTCTTTTACTGTGGTTGAACCAAAAAACGGCCCCCCCACGTCACGTAAAAACTCACCGTGCAGACAGTCGTTTCCTCCCGTGAGACTCTGGGGCTGAGCCACTTCCAAGCCAATGAGCGATGGGGAAGAGGAGGACGAGGGCGATGAGGATGAAGAGCCAGGTGGGGATGAGGGCGGCAGGCACTGGGAACTCTGGTTGGGCACAGCTGACTGGGAGCTCTGTGAGGGGATCTGGGCTGAACTGGAGCTGTTGTTGTTGTGCATGCTGCCCATTCCGTTTTCGGTCAGAAACTCCTCCAAGTCCATGTACTGAAGCTGGAAGAGGCCCCCGTCCGCAGGTAGGGTGCGATCCCACAAGAGAGGCCCCAAGAACTGGTTGAAACTTCCTCCTCCATTTCCACCGCCACCTCCGCCTCCTCCGCAGCCATTACTGCTATTGCTGCTGCCAATTCCACTTCCATTCCTCATGGGGCAAACTCCTAAGGAGTCCTCATCAAGGTCCAGAGATCTGTCTTTGTCTGCCAGAGAGCAGAGAGTAAAATTATTATTAGTTCATGATGAAGATGATGAAGACTTTAACAGCTTTTCAAGACACAATAAAATGGTTTTCTTAGGATATTACACTCTGTGGCTTGCGGAAAACGGATGCTAACATCAACTCTCCATATTAGCGAAGCACTAAAATGTGGTGGCAGGTGTATCACATAAGATGCACTTCAGCAAAATCTCCCTTTTATTCTCTCTCACACACAAATACACACTCACAGATGGACCAGATGGCGGCTGAATTGCAGCATTAAGCGAAGAGCCGAAACCAATTTGTTGTCATAACGTACGCGTAAGCTCCCACCGGAACAAATCTCACAATAGCAGAAGATACAGCAAGCGGTCCAGAACGCATGCCCTGCACAGCATTACGGCTAAACCAAAACATATTATCACTCATTGTAATCTGGATCCTAATTTGGGAGTCGCAGCAGTGATTATAATCCAGGTGACTACTCATCAGGGTCACGGAGGAGTCATGGTGAATACGCGTGACTGTGCATCTGACTTTGGTGAGAAATTCTGTGCTCAAAATTATTACAAATTAAATGTTTTGTTGTATAATAATGTTATTGTAATATATTTGTATTGCAATAACAACAGCAGTGGGTGGGATAGGGGCGTTTGATTTATTCATGTTGAGGATGGACTGTGTCAGGTGGTTGCACAATCAACATAAACAACATAGTGTGAAGCAATCCCATCACCTTTCACCTCACCTTTTGCATCACAGGGGCTTTTTAAACGCTGGTCTCCCTTCATGGGGTGCTGCAGGAGGGATTTCAGCCCCGCCATAGAGTTGAGGTGCCCCCCTGTTAGGGAGCCCGCAGGCTGAGTACAACTTCCAAACTGTGGGCTTGCACCGGCAGGGAGGTCGGGGGTCGGAAGCTGGGAGAGCTGCCTGGACATCCTGGACCAGACGTAGGAGGGGGGGGTCTCACAGATAAGACACCTGGGGCACTTGGAAGGGGCGAGGCGAACTGACCGGAGTACCTACCAATAGGACAAGTATGCTGGATGACTGCAGGAGGGGTGGACGTGAGAGGGATTGGAGAAGGGAAGGGGAGGGTGGGGGTTTAGAAAGAGAGAGAGAGAGAGATAGTTTTGATAAGTGTCCATGCAGAATAGAGCAAACACTGTAATTTATGAGTTTAGTAATAATGACGCAGTTTTATTAGTACACTTTGACAACTTGAATAAAATATCACATGCACCATAATTACCTTTTTATTATGTGCAGTTAAGCAGGAGTCCTTGTTTCGTTGAAGAAATATTTTTCATCGGTTTTCCATTGCAGTTGTTAAAAGTATTCAAGCAGATCAAGCTGTTATTCTCAGCGGAGGGACAGTTAGACCATCTGAGTGGGAAAACTGTCCATAATAATAAAAAAAATAATAATAATAATAAAATGTGAAAATGACAATGAAACCCGGAGAGTGAACCAACAGGAAAATGTTGCAATTAAAAGTTGTTGTTGTAGAGAAATATCCCCGAGTTAATCCGGGTCCGGTTATTCACAAAAAAAAAACAAGTTGCAAAGCGAGCGTCCGTCAAAACAAAACAAGCGAAGTGTGTATAGGAAAAACACGCACACACACACACACACGGCGACAGGAGCTCTGTGGCTGTGTTGGTCAGATGACAAGTTGAATTGGTGTTTCTCCTCTCTGCTGTCGCGCTCTGCTGTCCGTCGGCTGGAGGGAGGGAGGGGGTCGTTTCCTCTTTCTCTGTCTGTACCCTTTTTTTTCTACATCCGGTGGATCCAGTCACGGGCGCACGGGTCTGTGGGTCTGTGTTTGGGCCGCGCGACGTCCACGTCCGACCGTCCTCCTCTCACTCGCGCTCAGCTGGAACTGACACGGGCAGTTCACGTGACGTCACACCTGGCAGAACAAGCGAACGAGGCGCGAGAGAACGGGTGGTGGTGGAGGGGAAGGAGGGGAGGTGGGGGGCGGGGTTCTCTTCTTACTGATCTCTCAATTCTCGCGTACTATTTATGAGACACACCTACCCTCGTGAAACACTTCGAGGAGAGAAGGGTGTTTGTTGTTCTGTCTGACAGGTACAAACTGACTTTTTTCTGGTTTGTTTATACTGCGGACATAAACGTGAATTTGTTATTAACTGGAGTATAACAGAAAGAAAAATGTCTTTTTTCCCTTTCAAGTGGGCCCTGTCATCACAAATAACTCATTTAGTCTGGCACGAGATTACTGGTTTAAAACGTTGCCCATCTCTATTAGAGCATAGTTTGTCTTTCTGTAATAATCAGGTAGTGCAGCATGGCTTTTCCAGTTTCCTTGTAATCCACAGAAAACGTGAGTGCGCCGTTTTTTCAGGCGAGAGGAACGCTTCAGCACGTTGCCTCCCGGCGTACAATAGCTGTTCCACCTCACGTGTATCAGGCACGCGGAGACGATGCCTGTTCGCTCGCGGCTCTGGTTCGGATTGGCTTCTGGAACATCACGCCCCGCCCACGACGAGCGCCTATTGGACAGAATTAGGTCGAATAAACCCGCCCGCTCGGATTCCCCGTGCATGCCACTGCCGCGTGAGACCAGTTCGAAACACAAAAAGCGCGAGGACTGTCTGCTCTTACAGTACAGTTGCAGAGCACATGCAAAACATTGCGCGCTGCAGGAATTCACCTTTGTTTTTTCTTCCCCAGTCATGGACATGCAAAAGTAAATAGTTAACAGACTCAAGTTACCTTAGTGTACAATTTATAATCTGTATGAATATAATGTACTGGACGTGTTCAATTAAACTATTTGTGTTGTCAACACTAAGTAGAGGTTCAATTACTGCCCTGTTTTTTCAATAAAATAATCCAACTGGAAATTTTGATGTCATCTCCAGCTGTGGGGCCCTAAAATTGCAACCATTGTTCACCCCACTTGAGAGTACAGTAGGCATGAATCATCATTTTTCAGGTTTACAGGCAAAACTTAACATTACCATCAATCTGAATCAAAACACGCACTCTTGTTGCTTTAAAGTAATTTAAGCATGTCCACATCACTTGCATGCATCACAAACTTTGTCGAATTCCACAACCACATTAATTTCTGTACTGTTACTTTTCATTTAAACATAGTTAAACTCAACTGGTCATGGTTACTGAGTGATGCCACAAGCATTTTGTTTACTTTGTGTTATTAATTTTGCAGTCAAGAGCAAACAGACACACAGTCATACAACACTCAGGCACACCAGTCCACCCCCCTATCAGTGTAAAATCCATGTGACTGTCACACTCCTCCACACCAGGGCATAAGTACAGTATAAATGAGTTGTTTACTGCCATCTTGTGGAGCTGGAATAGGAGTGAGATGCTTTACAGAGCCATTTATTTCAAGTATAGTAAATATATAGTATAAATATTAATGAAAACAATTAACCTAGGGTAATCTGACCAATAACTTGGGCAGGCCTAAGAATTTCAATGAAATTTATTGGTACTACATCCTTAAAATCCATTTAATCCACACAGTGATATCAAATTCACATAGGACATATAGCTAAATATAATTGTGTAACTTCAATACTGGCTTTGGTAACAGTTACATCTTAACTATGTTTAATAACTAGCAGTTTGTACCGTCTTCTGGATATTGCAGTTTGTAACTTTGAACGAGAAATGAAAGGGAAAACAAATGATTACACTTAAGGTTTATTCATTGCTGAAATATAATCAACTACTGACTTTTCAGTAAATAATGTGATAGAAATCTACTAAAACTATCATTTTTTCTTTAGAAGAAAAAAAAACAAGGCTTGAAAGGGGTATGAACATTTCATGTGAATAAAGTGACAAAACTTATTTTTCTTCAGAAGAAAAAAAAAAAGGCTTGACAGTAAGAATATGATTGCAACTCAGCAAAAAAGAAAAAACAAGGTAGAAGGAGTTAAATATATTGGCATGAAGACTGATTGGGTTACACACATAAATACATGGAATATTACATTTGCCTCTATTATGATAGGTCCTTGACTTAAACACACCGTGAAGTACTGTAGAAATAATCACTGCTAAAAAGAGCATACAAATAACATGAGATAAACATGTGTTACAGTCCACTTGTTTAACCTGTTTTCAATCTCTTGGTATAAAAGCTAGGAATATCTCAAATAAATGAAGTAAAGTGAACATAACAAGCAAGGCTTTTTGTAAGTTTCTTCATTTTGGCAGGAGAGGGATCCTTGTACTAATTACCAGCAACTTTGACATTTTATCTATACGTGATTAAATCACTAGGGAATATAGAGCAACTTTCAAATCAAGTTTACACTACAAACTTCTGGGGATATACTGAATAAACCATCACATACTGTAGGAGTGATATCACCTCAGCAAAAAACTTGACCAGAGAACAAACATGCACTGACAAACTATCAACAAATGTCTTTGTCCCCATGTCCCTACTCCTAATAAATGCACTTTACATTTAAAAAAATCCTCAGAGCCTCTAAGTGAACAACAACAAGACAAAATACACAGCAGAGACGTTTATCATACAGCAAGAGGTGTAGCAGGGATTCTAGTTAGGATATGGGGAGGAGAGATACATTAGCAGGTCATTTCACCTAAACTTGTCTAGTAACTGCACAGTGTCAGCCAAGCATAGTGTCAATGCACTTAAGGGGTTAGTGATCCTATGGAAACAGTCACGTCTTTGAAACACCTTCCAATATAATCTGGAAGAATTTCTGGTGATATTTTATAGGATGCTCTACAGTAGTTGTTAACACACTCATTCTAATAGTCAGCAGAGTAGATGTCAACACAGACACCAGGCAAATTCTCCTAAAGGCAATAGATGCCTTTTCAAGTCCCTTTTTTTCTCACCTTCCCATTTAGAACAGAAATATCCCTCTTGTATGCCACTCTTTTGAGATACCAGGATGCTCAGTATCTGTATGGTCCCTGTAGGAATGGCATCTCCCCCTGACCCTCTCGGGTCTGTCTCTCTCCTGGTCTCTTTGAAAGCGTAAGCATCTTAGCATCACCTCGCTGCAGTCCTTTAGCCCTGCGGCGGCAGGACACCTTGTGCCTGTAGAGAAGTGTAGCATTCCAGAAGCGAGCGGAGCAGCGTTGGCAGGAGAAAGTCCCTCTGGCACGATGGGAGGCCCGATGGATGAAGGCTGCCAAAGGCCGGTGAGACTGCTTCCCACATACACTGCACCTCAGTCGCTCCGGAGTGGTCAAGGCTTTTTGTGGGTGTTTCACTGCCATGTGGACTAACAGTCCCGCTTTGCGGGAAAACACAGAATTGGGACATATAGGACAGCCAAAACGTTTCACAGGAACTTTTAGAGATGACAGGATCTGCACCTTCATTCCCCCAGTGTTGACAAGCTTATAACCACCACCACCTGATCCTCCTCCCCGCCTAATTGTCAAACGAAGAGAGCCTTGTTTTTTATTCAACTGCCCTCTTATTGTACAACTTATCTTTCTCTTCCTTCTGATTCCATCAAATCTGACTAAATCTTGGGATTCCCATTTATTTTCCCTCCGATCTCTCCTCTCGGACTTTTTTTTTTTCTTCTTGTGTCGTCTCATGTCATCATGTGATAACTGGATGCTGCAGTCAAGGTGTTGGTGGGACTGGGTACCTGACTGATGATGAGGATGATGGTGGGAGAGGAGATGATGATGATGATGCAGATGATGATGTTCAGTGGAGGGCAGTTCCGTAAGGGGCTGGAACGGGGCTGTGGTGTGAAGCGTGCGGCTACGGGATCCAGCTGGATATATGTGCTCTCCTTTCACCCCGGCTGGGGAGTGCGGGTGCTGCGGGGGCATGATTGTTGAGTTTGGAGGCAGAGGCTGAGAATAAGTTGGGGCATTAGATGCTGAAGTTTGGGCTGCTGCAGCATCATAAAAGAGAGGAGAATAACCAGCTGGTGGTGGTTGTGGGGGTGGCTGCTGGTGGCTATGAGTGACAACGCTAAGACTCTGCCCTCCATGGCCTTCTGTGGAAGGAGCCATCTGTAGCAGGGCATTGGTGGCAGCCTCACTCTCTGACGTTGACTGATTAACATCACTCCCGCCTCTGTTGTCTCCAGACCCGCTGCTGCCTTCTTGAGGGTTAGACGGCTCAGTGCGGGTCATCCCATGCTGTGATTGCCTATGTCGAGTAAGGCTATTGGAGTAAGCAAATGCCTTCCCACATACCTCACAGCAGAAGAGCTTTTCACCCCCTCCTTCATGAACCGTCTGGTGATGGGCAGTCAGGTGGAAGTGATGGCGGAACGACTTCCAACATATAGCACAGGTGTAAAGTCGAGGTGGAGGTGGGGCCTGGGGATGTGGCTGGGGTGGGGGTTGTGGCTGAGGGTTGGTGTCTTGAGGCTTGACATCTTGAGGGTAGGAGTAATAGGAGGAGGTGCTTGGTGCTTGGTTCTGGCTCCTGTCTTGGGCCACGCTACATTGAGGGTTTGGGTTAAAGCTGTTTAGGTTCTCTGCAGCTGGTGTTGTGGGCACCTCTTCCAGCTCCCCTTTCTGGTGGAGTTTACTGTGCCTCCTAAGGCTCTGGGAGTAACCAAACTCTTTCCCACAGATACTGCATTTGTAATTCTTTGCCCCAGAGTGGACTGTTTGATGCTTGCTTAGGTGAAAAGCCTCTCTGAAATATTTTCCACAAACAGTGCAGTGATGAGGCTTTTCTCCAGTATGGATGCGGTCATGCCTGCGTAGGGTCTCGCGACGTGCAAATCCCTTACCGCAGACACTGCAGAGGTGAGTGCGTGGGAGACCACTGGGCCCCATTCTCGGAGTGTATTGCCTACGTTTGGGGGGCTGTCCACCAACTGCTGGATCTTTCTTTGCTCTGGGTTTGCGGGGACGTTTTGGCTTGGCAGCAGGATTCTGTGGGTTGCTGCTCATAGCCTCCTGGTTCCCACCACCTCTGAAATTCTTATCCAAGCCAGATGTTGATGAAGGTGAGCCCAGAGGACCTAAACCAAGACCACCTAGTAGACCTCCTATGATGTCTCCCCTATCATCCCCTCTATTTCCACTGTTGCTAGCTGCTGTTATAGCAGAGATTGCATTATTGACAGAGCTAGTGACATCATCCTCTGAGTCATCCAGTAGAGAAGATAGGGGCAGGTGGGGCTGTTGCTGCGGATGGTGGTGCTGGTTGTGGCTCTGTGAGTGTGGATGCAGTGTCGGGGCCAAGGGTGCCTTTCTCAGAGCTGGGCCCGCCATCCCACTTCCACAGGGAGAGGCACCAGAGTAGCATGGAGATGGGTTACCTTGAGAACGGTGATCATCATGGTAGCCTGTGTAACGATTCCGAGAGTAGTCAGTGGGGTATTTACTATCTGTTCTGTCCCTGTCATTTGAATTCCCTTCCCTTCCAGACTGAAACAGACCATCACATCCTAAACCTGATTTTGGTTCTCCTTCCCCCACAATGATTACACCATCTTCTTCCTCAGTTTTCCCATAAATTACCCCTCTATTGCTTTGATAAGTTCCCCCTCCTCCATTACCTCCTCCACCCCCTCCCCCGACTCTGTCCTCACCATCATTTCCTGTCTTGCTGCCCCGTTGTTTGGGTCCCCTACCTGGCTTGCCGCAGGTGCCTGAGGCAGCATGGTTGAGTAGAGAGGTGCTCTCACGGAAGGCACGACCACAGGCAGGACATCTGAATGGCTTTTCCTCATGTATCTTCTCATGGCGTGTCAGTGACTCTCTACGATTAAAAGCCCGAGAGCAGGTGGAGCAGCCATATGGGCGGGCTGAAGAGTGTAATACACCATGTTGCAGGAGGTGCCCTTTTTTCTTAAAGCCTTTGCCACACTCAGGGCAATGAAATATTTTGTCTGGGCTAGGACAAGAATTGGATGAGGGTTGGGGAGTTTCTTGGGTCGAATGGGGAAGGCTTGGGTCAGGTTGAGTTTTAATGTGTACAGGATTTGGGCCAGTAGTAGCACTTTTGCTAGTACCAGCTGTGGTTGGCTCATGCATGCGCAAATGCCTGCGAAGGCTTGAAAGGTGAGGGAAGCTTTTGGCACACTCTCCACAGCTATAAATGTGCTCTGTATCAGACTCTGTGGGGTTGGGTTGCATTGAGCTCTGGTTATCAGATTTAGAAAGGTGAGAATCATTAGTAACCAGTACTGAGGCAGCAGTGGAAGAGGGAGCAGAGGAGGAGGAAGAAACTACTGATGAGGATGAAGATGATGAAGCAAGAAGGGATGATGGATCTCCACCCATATTTGACATACCAACCCCACTCCCAATTAAAGCCGGGGGCTGACCATGACTAAGCCCTCCACTATTACTACTAGCGCTAGGATTACCACTGTGGCTGTTGTGGCCATGACTGCTGCTGCCGCCATTACTAGTGCTATCAGATTTTCTCTGTGGCAAATAACCAGCCATAGCTTTCTTCCTTCTACTGCTGCTGCTACTACCAGTACTACTTCCACCTCCACTGCTTTCCCCTTTACCATCATCCTTTGACAAGGATAAATGAAGTGGCAAGGGGAGGGGTAAACCTGCTTCCTGCTGCATCAGAGAAGCTATCTGATTTGATGAGAGTACAGGGATACCCTGTAAGTCAAAGCCACTCAATGATGAGTGCTGAGAGCCTGGGTGGAGCGGGTGGTGAGGATGGGAATGAGAATGAGGATGAGACAGGGTGTGAGGTGGAAGCTGTTGCTGCTGGGGAGGCTGCTGTGGGGCCTGCTGTGGCTGGGGGGTGGAGTGGCCATGTGAGTGCGAAGAATGCAAAGCAGGAGGCGGAGCGAGACTAGAACTAGGCTCCCCACCTGTCTGACTTAAACCAATCCCTAAGTGGTTATGGGTTCCCTGTTGAACAAGAAATTGCTCTAAACTAGCATTAGCAGGCACCCCAGAAAGGAAATACTGATTAGCAGCTAACATGCAACTAAATTGTTGGTGAAGGCTCCGTGCATCAGACTGGGCCCCAACCAACTGGTGTCCCAATGAGCTGACTGCACTGCTGCTAGAAGGGTTGTTAGAGGTGGCCACAGAGGTTGAAGGGGAAGGAGAGGAAGAGGGGGGGCCGGGTGATGCTTGGGGGACAGAGAGACCGGGATGCAGAGGAGGAGGGGGTGGAGGTGCTGATGTTACTAATCCTCCTAATCCCCCAGCACTCCCACTACTGCTACTTCCCCCGGTAAAGTGCTCAAAGCGGCCTACACCTGGATGTAACTGCTCCTGTGCTAGTGCTGCCTCAGACGGGTGGAAAGAGCGCAGGAACTGTGGGTAGCCTGAAGAATGGCTTGAGCTGCTGCTGCTCATCTTGCTTGACTTTGAACGAGAGCTCTGAGATGAGGAAGGCTGTTGTTGTAAAGGTGGGGGAGGAGGGGCACTCATCTTGGCAAAAATGGAGGCAGAATCAGAAAAGGCGTTACCTCTAGACCCCTGCAGGGGGCCCAAGCCAAGTCCAGACAGAAGAGCTCCAGAAGACTCAGCCTGCTGCTGCTGCTGCTGCTGGAGTTGATGCTGGTGAAGTTGCACTTGCTGTTGATGCTGTAGTTGTCGATCTAAACCAAGGCCTTTGAACTGGTGGGCCTGGTGCCCACTTAACATCTCTATAATGTCCAAATTGTATTTTCCAAATTGGAACATTTCCCACTCACTGGCACATGGGGGTGCAGAGCCAAACCTCCAGCGCTAGGAGCGGCAACAATGATCCCACCACTGACTGGTGAAAGACAAACTTTACCCTAAGGGTGAGGTTATGCTACTATTTCTTCCAGAACTACTTGAATGTCAGCTTGACTCTAAAGTTCGTCTCTCCAGACTGTACAGTTCAGCTGTTGTTACTCCCTCTTGATCATCCACTGCCCACACTTTACTTCCAAAAGCAGTGGGGTAGCTGAGAAGATGACTTTATGATCAAAGGGTAAAGATGTCTTTTTGACAGATAGAGGAGTTCCAACTAATTTTCAAAAATTTCCTTTGAGAGTTACTGCATTGACATTTTCCTTCATCTAAGCAAGATTCCTCATCTGCGTTCAGCCAAGAAGTTCCTACAGCTGAAAAAACAAAGGTCAAAAAGGGATAAAGGTCATAGAGGAAAGAAAGAAAATCCTTTTGAACAAATTTTACTTTCTGTCCCTTTCTGAAAAGCAACATCTGACCCTATAAAACGCTGCTCCATCCATTCAGGCAAATCTGTATGTACATGAACAGAATTCATTTAAGTCAGTGCTGTAACATAACAAGATAGAAATGTATCTCCATGGCCCACATTATGTGCAACAATCATTGACTATGTAATTCTAATGAATTTCAAACAAACTTAGCCACCAATGACTTGATGCTTAGTTCAGCATCATCTCACTAGGTTTGACACTGAATTTTAGTTCCACTGTTCTTGATATACATTAGATTTGATATCAAAATAACAGATACTAAGTTTCTTATTCATCCTACAATTTCTCTTACAAAAGGTTTATTAATACTGTGATCATTTTTTATTTATCAATGGTACATGGATAGCTACAAGCCAAAAGCCCCCAAGTTAAAGTGAGGTATGTGACCATTGTACAATATAACTTATAGTTTAACTGGAGTCTACATCAAGTGAAGAAACATAAATAATTGAACAATACATTTCTATTTTTTTAGCCACCTCATCAGGTTAATAATTATATGGAACATTTCACATTTTATAATAACTTACCATGAGGTGGTTCTGCTGGGTTGCAGCACAACCAGAATCGGTGAATGAATGCTCATTTTCACTAACATTAGATTCATTTGTTACTATGGAGGTAAATATGGATCTACATAATGTAGAAAAGTTCTTTTCTACATTCTTAAAAGCCTTTACATCTACATGTTCATAGACCTCTGCTACAAAGGTATAAGTTACTGGTTTAATGAGGCAGAGGTTGTTTAAGGGTTAAAGGTTGTTGCTTATTTAATAGACCTACTTTAGACACAATTTATTACAGTATTATACACTGGCCAACCTACTCTTAAACCTTTTATGCTGTAGTAGTTCTGTAATGTATTTCATACTGTATTTCATCCTCGCAGTTGAAATGTACAGTATAAATGGCTATCTATCTCTACCAATACGACAGAGTACATAGATGTGACCGTGTTGACTGAAAAAACACATCAAACAGCAAATGCATCACTTTTGGTTAAATGCAGGTTTTGTGTATTTTAACTGATTATTTGGATTTTACTTGTACTCACCCTGCTATTCTGCAAAATATGACAAATTCTACCACAAGGAAGTTGAGAGTGTAAACACTGCATTTTCCACCTTGCTCACAGTCATTAAAAAAAGAACTCAGCCATGAAAGATAGGTCCTATCACAGTGTGGCTGTTATTCTTTGAAAACATGCTTTTCGCTGCTTTTAGGGTTTTACTATTAGACAGTGTTAACCCTCAGGGTATGTACTGGAGAACAGAGCTTCCTGTAACCTGTTCTTCAGTGATTTCAACATTTTGGATGCAATCCATCATCATGATGAAAGAAACTAAAATGACTCAGACTGATGATAAAAAATTCATTGAATATCAGATAACGCAAGTGAGATTTTGTCTCAATTTATGATGTTATTCTTTGTTGAGAAGTCATATTTCTGCATACCTTGTTATGAGAGCTTGGCATGGTGTCTTACCGAATAGTTCTGATGCATAAATTGGTAGAAATCATTGGGACAGTCAGTCCCTTATCCAGGTTTTCCTTTTCAGCATGAAACTATTAATTGTGTGGAAATGTACATCAAAGAGCATTACAAAATGTTTTCAAATGCAGGTCAACCTGTCCTGCAAAAAAATGTTAATTATTTTCATTCAATCCTCTTTTAAAACTTGTTTGCTCACATTCTCCAGCCCCAGAATTGACCCAAATTGCACCATTGACTTTTTTATTTCTGTTTTTATTTATTTATTACAAATTGGCCCAATGGCATGCAGCTATTAGGTACATTAAACAGCCATCACTGTTTCATTCTTAGAATGAAAATAAGTCTACATAATGGAAAAATATATGGCATTACATCCATTCATATTGCTCACACTCTAATTGGTTATAGACCATCCAGTTTTGTTTAAATCTATGACACCTTGCACATACTTGCACTATCTGGTTAGATACTAAACTGGATTTTGGTGTACTGGCACTTACACTGTACAATGACTACTAAATTTAATTAAATCTAATCTACAACCATCAACAACAAAGACACAAACATAAACAATTTAATGATGAAATTATTTCTCTTTGATGAAAAGGGGAACAAGAAAAAAAGACAACATTGCAAATAAATTCAACATTTTACCAAGTGTTCAAAAACAGTGAAAAATATTGAAATGCATAAGTTGTTAATCACATTAATATTTCCCATTGTTGTACTTGTAGGCTGAAGGTAATCTGGCTACACTTGAATCACTCACTTTGAATGTCGATTTTCTCACCTCTTGTATTCTTACCGTTTCCTCTAATTGATCCGATGAACCTACAGGGGAGTACGATCCCCTGGCAGATGAGGAAGATAATTTATCGTATATTTGACTGCCTCTCATTTTTATGTAAACCAGCAAATCCTGTGAAGAAGGGCAGAAATGCTACAATTAACATCAGCATCACACTCGCTGCACAATGTAAACATTAGCAGTACGTTACAGGCGCAAGTAACAACGGATGCACTTGAGGAGGCAGCCTGTAATAGTATTGGCTAACATTTGGAGTAAAAAAAAAAGGAAAACATTGGACGCGCTTGCATGCAAAACTTCACGGTTCCCCCCTTAGCATCCTATTTCACACTGTGCTCGGCGTGTTTAGCCATTTGGTGCCACACGCAATCTAGAAAACCCACATAACCACTGTTGCTAACGTTAGCCATCCTTCCTAACTACAATATCCAATGCACCGTTAGGATGCTAACGCTCGCTTATACATCTGCGTATATTGAGAAAATGTTTACCTACGCATCCAGTTGCAGATGGATGAGGCCTGTCACGCCTTCTTCTAACCGCCTAGCTAGCTATCGTCCGCGTCCATTTCTGCGTGCTGTTTTCCAGTCGTTAGTCAGAGCCATTTTCACTGATGCTGAGCTGGGTAAAAGCTTACACGGTTCCCCCCAGAAATCAACGCGGACGGATACCGCCGCCGCCTTCTTGCCATTTGATTATGACCGTTTGCGCCGGTGTGGCAAGGGAGCTTTCTCTAAAGAACTCGACGGCCGAGGAAATTTGGATGGTCGGTGATAATATTTTTGGGTAAAAGTGAGTGACGTGTGCTCCCTTAACATTGGTCCTTTCCGGCCCTTGTAATATTTCCGGGTAGCAGCAGCAGCAGCGGGGCTCGCGGACAGTTGTTTGGGCTCATAGTAGTTTCCCCCCGTTTGGTTGCACGTTGAGTCCAAAATAATGCTGCATACCCGGATAATTTGAGCCTATTCCACCACCACACCCCTGTATCCGATGATATCAAATGTTACCCAGCCCCGGTGGGAGGCTGAGGACTTTTCCCAGGCTGCATAATGGCCGATGTCTTGTAGGCCATAGAATAAAAAACATAACTTCAGGCTATAACTTTTCATCGCATGAAGTGAAAGTGAAAAAACAGGTTGCAAGCTTTTTTTTTTTTAATTTACACGATTTGGAAATGTAATTTTCCTATACGTGATGCAAGATCTTGTTAATTAATTCATTGAATTATTCTGTAACTAAAGGGATAGTAATATACATCATATAATCCCTAACATGCGTGCACAAGTACATAAGTGTTAATGTTCCAAAAAGATACACAAGCAATAATTTGAATTAATGCTATACAGTATGAATGAGTAACAATGCAAATATGACTATTGATAGATGAATGAATGAACTTTATTTATATAACACATTTCATGCACAGGAAAGTGCTTTATAATTCAACAGCAAAACCAAAACAAACGTTTAAAACCATACAAATACACAAGAAGGAAAGTAGAGGATGAGTGTTACTATTTATAACCTAGTATTTACACAGTTACACGGTCATTAAATAGAAAATGGAGAAAATCATAAAAGATTAAAACAGACAGTTGCAAGTTATGGGCTATATTAAAAAAGATTATCGTTTAAAACTGTCCACTGAATCAGCAAGTTTAATATTTAACGACGGTGTTCCATATTTGGGGCGTGTTATGGCCAAAAGCAGCAGGTTTTAGTGGTGACCTTGGGAACAGTAAAAAGAGCAGCTGTGGAGGATTTAAGGGGACTTGGAGGATCATAAAACGATTTGATTGACTATTGACTAAATATTGATGATTACTTACCTGCTCAAATTATTTTTCATGTTTGTTCACTTTGTGGCCCAAGACAAATATCAGAGAAACTTGACATTAAAGTGAATCCAATCTAATAAATAATAGTGTCAAACTAATTTTTAGAGGAGATAGATTAAAGGAAATGTGCACCGAATCATTCCATCTGTTTGTTTGATTGTTAGTCAGTAGGATATCTTAAAAACTATATAAGCTATATAAACTCAAATATTGTTGATGAAATGGTCTTGGGAACATTTACACTAGAGCCTGACCAATATATTGATCAGCTGATTTTATCAGCCGATATTGGCCTATCACAGATATATCCACATATATGTTGTCCGACATGCACCAATATATATGTTTTATTTTTTTAAATTATATAGGCAGAATTTTTTTATATATTCAATCCTTTTTCTTAATTCAAGTTTAATATGTATGTACATATGTTTTTTTGTTGTGTTTTTAAATTTATAGTTATTTATAATTATTAAATTCCCAATGAAGTTCACTGTTTCAGTGCACTGATGTCATTTTATACAATAAAGTTTATTGTTAAACTGTAAAATATCATGCCTCCATTACTTATCTTTGTCACAATTGTTTGGTAACCACATTTGAGGGATCATTGCAAAAAATGTATTTTTATGTATATATTCTGTATATGTAAGATTATATATATAGCTATATCAGAATTTTTTTACTCCCTAATATCGGTATCGGCATCAGCCCCAAAAATCCAATATCGGTCAGGCCCTAATTTACACCTTTCAAAAGACATTGTTAAACCAAGGCAGCTTGTTTTTTGTTTTGTTTTTTATCACTTGCCTATTATTTTTTTAGGGAGTTTTTCCTTACTCGAATTGAGGATCTAAGGATAGAAGATGTTTTATTGCTGTAAAGATTGTAAAACCCCCTCAGGCAAATTTGTGATTTGTGATATTGGGCTACACAGATAAAAGTGAACCTGACTTGACTTGACTATTAGTCACAAACAAGTATATAACTCCTCCTTTAAAAACCTGCAGCAACAAATGTGACCGAATACAATAATGAAAAGGAATCATATAAATTATTACTCAACACAGAAAGAGTTTCACTGCACATCTCTTACCAGTCTCTCCTCCTCTTTATTGCCAATGATATTGCTCCATGTTTGAGCCATTGTAAAAGTGATCACACACAAATCAATAAATGGCATTATTAGATCAATAGCATGATTAAGATATATCTATATGATGTTTAGTGTAAGTAAAAATGGATCCTGTTATGATTATATAACAGATTGTGTTTTTCTAAAAATGTGAGAAAAGTGGCGAGTGAACCCAGACGAAATCATAATTTCATCATCACATAGCCGACATCTTGGATTTGATTCAATCATTTTAATCACAGAGATGTGAATAATTTCAGCTCTGCGCCGCTCTGTGATTTTTAAGGATGTTAATCATGCCTGGGTTGGGATGATAATCATGTGCACAGAGCGTGTAGGGCACAGAATCTTTCACTCTGGACCATCAAAGACCCTCAAACCTTCAATTCACATACATAAATTTACAATTTAAATATTGATTGGTCTTTTTTTCCCCATAAACCAAGCATCACTGGTGAGTTGTCACTTCACTGCACAGATATTGATTGGTTCTACTTTCTTCAGTGTACTCTACACATTATAAACCTTGCAGTTAACCCTGTATGTTAACAATAAGAGGTTTAAGGTGTCAGTTCTGTGTCATTCTGAGAAAAGGCTTCATGCACAGTTTTAGAGTTAAAGGAGCCACTGAACCTCCTGGTGGTGAAATGTGCAAATTACAACAACTGTAATGCATCAAAGGCTTCCAGTGTCTAAATCAAACATAATCATTTTGTTTTCCCTTTGTGTACTTCCTGTAAAACATATTCCGGTATCAGTACAATGGCAGTCGTCTGCTCTTTCATTTAAGCCTTCATACATCTCAGTGCAATAAATGTAATCACAAGGGGTTTAAAATATGAGCTCCATTTGCCCTTACCTCCTTGTAAGGATTCAGCCAGGGTACAGTATGATATAACCCTGCACTCACATGGTCTGGCGCTGTGAATGATTTGAAGACAATTTCATTTTTTCATTTCATTTAAAAAAACAGAGGTATCCATTCCCTCTGGCACTGTATAGCCTTGGTGTGGCTTATACAATATCTCACAGTGATGTAGGACTTTATCTTTATCACACTGTGTGCTCACTACCTACTCAAAGCTAAAAGGCATTTTGTTAATATAGAGCTGCTGCTTCAGGTTTGACCCCTTATAAAAGACTTATTGTCTTGTGATTATTTTTAGAATCTCAATTTCATAACAATTTGTCCCAGACCAATGCGCTGGTCTCCGAACTGCGGCTTCTTGCACAAACATATGTTAGACTGGTCAGACATATGTTTGGCATGACTGAGTGGTTTGAGCCTAAAGTGAGTTTGATGTTTTTACAAAAATAGACTTTAACTATAAACCTTGAAAGAATAGTCGCTCTGCCGCAGGCAATCCCACAACTAAGAGCTGTGTTTCTGTAATAATCAATGACAGCTGACAGGAATGTTACAGAAAGAGCAATGGAAAGAAATTTGTAGAAGAATGTACATATAACAGGTAAATTCATCCAGAAATAGAGGCTTTCTGCTGGAAATGAGACGTAGCTATGTTTTATATATACAAATAGTTTTTCATTTAGCTAGATTATACTGCAAATTAGCCCTGTGTAAAATAATCCAGAGTTAGTGTTGTGCAAACAATGATCTAAACTCTAGAAATTGTTAGATCTTACACAGAAACATTTGTGTAACCAGGAACTTGAGATTATTGTTATTATTACTGTTGCTGTTATTATTATTATTATCATTATATTTTAGATAAATTCTTTAGGTAAATACTTTTATATTCCTACTTCTTACTTCCTACTTTTCTCTTATATTCCTAAGACCTTATCATTAAATGTAATGTAATGTAAATACTGTTTTATTTTAATCACTAAATAAGCCACTTTTTATTAAGATTTTCATTAAGGGTAATGATGTTGCATTGTTACAAGTATATGACAATAAACTTGACTCTGAAACTTAAACCATAATTGAAAACCTTGTAGCCCCATTTGTATTTTGCTTTGCTGCATGGTAAAGTGTGTGTTGCTTCAATGTTTGCTTCTTCAAGAAAGCAGTATGAAAAGGTTTAATTTTTGAGGAAGATCTGTAAGATGTTGCCCACTTAGATAACTGAGAATATATTTCAATATTACTGAATGAGAGTTATAGTTATTGATAACTGTGGTGCACGTGCCAGAGACTTAAACTGCAGAGGTTGGAGGTGACGCAACCATTCATGTCTCAGAGAAATAAGAGTGAGGCGATATTCAATGTGTTCAGAGAATAAGTCCTGAATTCACCCTCAGTTACGACCAAGGTGAAAAAATCATTCAAGAACAAGAACTCTGTAATAAATGACAAAACATTTTTTTTCCCACCAACTTTATTATACAAATTCTTTGTTAGTCACTGTCGTATCCAAGGGGATCAATGCATTGAACAATAACAAAAGGTTTGAAATTTATAGGCATGAAAATAAATCCATGAATTTCATTACTGGACACGATACCTGTCCATACAATTTAGTGTTGGTAATGCTTCTTACATTTCAGGTGGCAATTAACCATCCTCACTCTAAATGAATTCATAATGGTAAAAACACACACCATATTCATTCATTTCTCTCTGAAAACTAGCGTACTTGCCTGCGTATTAGTTCTCAGTTGTGAAAAAGAAATACCCCTGTTGCCATGGAGAAGGCCGTGACAATAGAAAGACAACAAAATGTTATGAGTTTGGCACTGTACAATTCATTAAATACTAACACATAATTTGTTGAATCCTCAAATTAATGTCGAAGAGATCACTCAAAATATTCTGATTGTACTAGCTATACAAAATACAATACTTGCACAAATTAGATTAACCATTTATAAAACTGTGATAATGAGTTTTAGATGGATATGGCTTGTGAGATATTACAGACTTTGCTACAGACCTTTTGTGGCTCTATTAAAAAAATCTAATACTACTGTATGTCATCTGTCCTATTTCCCTGAAAAAAGACACTGCATTCAAAACATCCGGGTTTCCATTAGACCTCCGTTTCTTTCCGACTTGTGTAATAAACATTCATCCGAACACACATACATTATGGCATCATGGGTTTCAGTGTGTGCAACCCACAAGTTATTGGGTCAGGCTGCTGCAATGGAAACAACAGACCGTCTCTAGTCTGGTGGCGTTGATAACTTCTGGCCCGTCCCAGACGCATCTATCCCTCCCTCACTGGCTGTTATAACACCGTCATCAACACATAGAAGGCTGCAGATTTTTTTCAACAGATGTTTTTTTTTTTGTACCAGAGTGGAAACCTAAGTAATCACTTGAGATCAAGAAGTCATAAGGCCGATGTCTAGGCACAGTACATACAGCTGGAAAAATTGGCCATGTAAGCATAAATGACCTTAAAATCCAGGCATACTGTAAATGCCTCTCAATGAAATGGAGCTGGCATGCATCAAGATTTGGAATGTTTTTTTTAAAAAACTTGAATTTATGACCCGATGTATGAAAAACCAACTAGTCATGAGAATGCTAGTTATCTAAAAACAATAAACACTTAAATCCCACCAAGTAAAAGAACATCACATCATAAGATAATTGTTAATAATAACCATAACAGTTATAATAATTATTAATAATAACACTCCATCATATTCATAACAACTACATTTAGCACTGTGTATAGGAAGATTGTCCGAATGAAATCCGTGTTTCTGTTTATCAGCATTTCATCTTTGTATCCTTTCGCATGACTGAACAAAAACCAAGCATTAACAAATTCCTTCTTTGATCGGCGTAATTACCTCTGATTACTGTTGATTTAAAAAAAAAAAAAAAAAAAAGATTCCTCTCCCAATTCAATACCTTCCATCGATCAGTCACACTTTTTCAGCCGTGCTTGTACAGAATGTAAACCTTGAGGACACGATACAAAGTATGTTTGTATCTGGTGCAAATATCAGGGGATAGATTTGTGCAAAGTTTTGTCTCTGTGTTTCTCTTTGAACTGTGCTTAAATTGCTCTTGTTTTTTGTACACATTAATACTTAATACATCATGACAATATCAACACAAAATCAAGAGAAAGAGATAGCATTTTATATGGACCACAGATATCACATACTACAGTATATAGGATAGGATAGCCCTTAGTATTGATAAGCGTTGTTATTGATGAAGATTTTTTTTTTCTATTTTCTTTTTTTTGTTGTTTTTTTTGTTACTCATACTGGCTGAAGTGCGTTATGATACAGCAAGGTCTTCGTCAGAGGATGGGAAGGGCTTCCTAACCATCCGAGTGTCTTTCGGCATATGGAGCCACGCAGGAGGAAGCCCCCTGGTTGCCCTCTCTCTCTTTCTCTTGGCTCGCTCTGAAGCCAATCCTTTGACTGTACAAAATATCACTGACTTATATAATTTGTCACCTGGTGAAAATAATAAAATGGTGATTGTCAGACCAGCTTCTTCTGTAGTATTTTTCTTTGTATCTCCATAAATGGCTTTGAAGGACAGTTGTGTAAGTGCAATCTCTGCGTCATGGTCTATTCATTTGTGCTCTGTAGAAAAAACCTTCCTGCTTCATACACAACCTACATTAAAGTAAGTTGCCTTTTTATTAGTAAACTTAACACATCTCTTGACTCCTGTGTGTTTATGTCAAGATTTATTTATTTTTTGTATTAATAATACGACTGATGGCTCTCAATTATTTCATAGCCCATTGTTTTTATAGTTAGGTCCTGATCTATAGATGAGGACATTAGGGAACAATCACCCATAGTGTGATCTAATATCATCTTCTGTAGTGTAACAGTGATAGAGCATGAGACTTCCTCTGGGGATTTGATCTAAGGTCACATGGAAAACTAGGCAACCCAGGCATCGGATTGGTAGTGTGGGTATGTCCGCAGTTTAAATCGGGCGCGGAGTCCTGCCAATAGTATCAGGCTGCTCTGTGCCAGTCCGAAGAGTTCAATACTCCTAAAAACAGCCCCCCACCTTGTCCGCTGATTCACACACAGGAAGCGACAAAAGTCAGTTCTGTCTCCCTGTGTCGGGGTGAGGTTGGCTCAGCAGAGTGAGCAGTGAGTGTCGGATCTCCAAAATCCCTCACCAGGCACACGCTTCATCTAGACTCGTCCGGTCCATCGGACTGCTCACCCATGAGATTCAGTTTAATAAATCATTGTTGGCGAGGGCCGAGCAGATTGACAGTCTAGCGGGTAGTTGGCTCAATTCTCAAATAAATTCTGTGATACAATATTCCACGTGGTCCTCCTCTTCATTGACCTCTTTTTTTTTTTTTTTAATCGTCTGTTTCCCTATCTAATATGGCTCCTGAGTACTTTTTGAAAAACATATATAAAAACAAAAGTATGAACGACACTTCTGTTGGTTTTGTTTCACCCTTCCAGTCAGTCTTTCTACAAGTAACGGCACCGCTGTATATGGCAATATGGCAAATTCTGTTACAAAATATGGCTGATGTAGGCTATCACATAATTGGAACAGATATTCCTCATCTAGAGTTTAAATTTTTATAAGTAATCATATTCAAGCTATTTAATTACAAGATAACACTAATTTGAATAGCCTAAACACATTATACTGTTACTATACTTTATACTTTATTCTAGTTGTATTACTTGTAGTTGTAAATCTAATAGTTAAATGCAGAAGGGTGATCTATTCCCAAACCTTTGATGAGGGGTAAACTCTACATTAGGCACAAACCTCACACCGTCACCTCATTTTTACTCCCCGTCCTGATTCCCTGACTGCCTCCCCCGCTTCCTGCGGACCCCCCGCCGCCCCCTCCCGGTATGAAATGTAGCTGCTCAATGGTGTTCTGCCTTTTTGCTGCGAAAGCCATCCTCCTGGCGCTGTGGCCCCCTAGTGTTCCCGTTCCCATGACTACCCCCGCCCCGGGCATCTCCCCCGCCCAGCCCATGCCCCCGCTCATGTGCCCCGTCATGCCCGTGTTCCTCTCCTGCTCTCGTCCGGATGTGGGGTGAGAGTTCATCTTGATCATGTGGTGTCGGTCGAGGGAGGGCGTAGCGCAGACGTTCTGCTGGGACTGGGCCTTCTGCTGGCGAGGCAGCGTTGGGACAATCCCTCCTGTGTGGGCGTACGGGTCTACAACCCCCATCCCGCCGACCCCCATCCTGTCCTCCAAATGGTCCGGGGACATGAGCAGTCGTTCCTGTCGCTCCTGCCTCTCCTGCCTGTCCTGGGTCTTGCGGGTGAGGGTCTGTGTGTTTGAGTTCTTATTGGAGGCAGCCATGGCTTTATAGTACTGGTGTTGCTGGTTCTTGGACAGCCGGGACAGGGTCCCCGTGTTGCCAGGGATGTCACCCATGTTGAGCAGCTGGTCAGTGGACTTCACTTTCCTCGGGGGCTTGGAGAGAGTGTCATAGTTGGGGTTGTACTGGGGCTCCGGGGGATCCAGGGGGTAAGGATTGGGAGTGGGTGAAGCAGGCATGCCAGAGGGTGGCGGCGGGATCCAGGGACGGGCTGCGTGCCTAGGGAGGGTTCCTCTCCCACTGAGGGTGTAGTCTCCACCCCAGTGGAGGTGGTGCTGAGAGGACTGGAGGGCCGGCTGGGCTGTGTGAGGCCGGCGCTTGGTGGTGCAGTAACCAGACGAGTACTCATCAAGACCTTTTTCTGAAAGCCAAACAAAATTTCTCTGAATTGTTTATCACCACAGTAAATACTTTCAGCACATAATGACGCATCCTGCTCTCTATGCCATAGTGTCAAGAGTGTCACCGTGTTCCAGTGCTGATGAAACAGCTGCAAAAACCGCACTGTAAGGGGGACCAAGGGGCAGACAGACTGGTACATTCGTCCTCATTTCTCGAAAATGAAGGTACTTACCGAGCCGTTTGAGTGAGGAGTATCTGTTGAGCTCTGGCTTGGTGGCACTCTCATAAGAGGGAGGCAGCTGAGCCAGGTTGTGCAGGGAGTGGTGGAAGGCGGGCTGGGATTTGGTGTTGTTGTGTTTACTGGAGAGCAAGGTGCCTCCAGCTGCCAGCTGAGCATTGTTCATTCGAGGGGTGCGTTCTACAGAGACCGCAGGGAGAAAACGACTATGTGTTAAATGAGATTTGCTCCTCGCGCGCCACACGAAGCAGTGTTTGAAGCTGCTAATATTCACTGGAACAGACAGATTTTAACTTGCTTTCAACACTAACATCAGCAACCAACGCTATGATAATCATTATTATTGTTAGGATGAAAGACTCTACTTTTCAGCTTAAAATGAAACTGAATGAAGCAAATGAAGCATTGCGATGATTACATGTAATTTACATAGGAGCCCAGCTTTCACCAGCTGCCTTACCGATAGTTGCAGAGTGTTTGGGGCTGGAGCCTGATGAGTGGATGAAATTGTGTTGCAAATTGCCCACTGTAAGTCAAAAGAACATAAGGTAATCAGCACACAAAATGGATGTCAGGCAGTTTGCAGATCAGTGGTGTTTCAGCATAAAAAGATCAAAGCGACTATACTCGTTTATCCTTCTACATCAATTCACCTTCACATGGTCTTTCATGCACAGAGATTCTCAGCATCATCATCATGTAAAGCATACATATTTCAAGAGAACCTGTCCCTAGATTCCTGTGCATTTAACTACTTGAATCTTTAAGTAGAAGTATGTTTTTTTCAGTGACCACAGCCAGTACAGAGAAATTACAAATGATAACCGTGATAGACATGCTTTTGTTAAAGATTAAAATATTAAATTTGAGGATTTTTATCTCTCTTAAATAGCTGCACAGATATCTTGATGGACAAGAAAAAGAACATGCATTCACTTACAGACATGACAAACTCAATGTGCCTCTGCATAGAGATGATAAATTGTGCTGTTGTTTGTGCTATTTTTACAATGTTCTAAAAAGCCTTAGACTCTCACATCTGTTGTCCTTGCTGGGCAGTCCTGGGGCGTAAAGATTTTTTGGAGGTCTCCCCAGTGTCCCCTGTCCGTCCCCCACAGCCAGAGCCACGCTGTTGTTTCTCTCATCCTGCTGGACGGGACTCGACTGGTGTCGCAACATGTCAACCAGAGCTCTAATGACATAATTAACACAAGCAAAAAGGAAATGCAAGATTAAATTTGACAGTGATCTGTTGGCTAATGGCTTGATAATGATTACAAACAAAGTTAAAGTCAAATTCATGTTGATGAATAATGTCTTACTCTCTTGCTATTTGTTGAGTATTTTTTCATATTTGCCATCACAGACATTGTTCATAAGGTTCGTTTCATTTTGGACAGTAAAATTGTTGATAATGGATTAGCAATAGATCGACCATATTCATGTGAGGATGAAGGCTTCGGGGCTAAAGCAAAGACATTAACCTTACAGACCAATTCTAGTGACGTGAGAGACATTTAGTATGTATACTTATACTGTATGTAGTGGTGTTTGTGGTGAGAAATTAGGTTTTGCAGCCTCTTTCATGCTGACCTATTTCAATATAAATGTGTATAAAGTGATGAACATGTTACAAAATTAGAAAAGTAATATAGTTTTTTTGCTTTCTTTAAGGGGCCAAAGCAACAGGTAATATTGGTCTGATTACCATCATTCGCCACCAGCCCAAGATGGGAAACCTGTACAGAAACCTAAATGTAAATCTTCATTGTCAAGATTACGAGCCATTTATGAGATAAAAAGCCCAGAGGAATCAAAATAATCATGAATTCTGCAGCAGCCACTTAAAGAAGATCGAATTTATTTCAGATGATGACTAGTAACATTATTTTGAGCCCAGAATGATGAATCTAGGCCATTTATGGAGTCCTGAAAACCTAATTTCATTATAGCATTTACACATGGAAGAAAACCATTCCAGTGATGAAAGGTGATGAAATAAATAGCAGAAGAAAAAAAAGCCTCACCTGGGCATATTGAGATCCCTTTGGTTGGCTTCCTGTTGCACCTTGTTGAAGACCACCTTGATGCCGACAGCTACAGCCACCATGAACACAATCACACCTCCGATGACGAAGCCTGTATTGTGGCTCTGCTGCTTCAGCGGATCAAAGTCTGGGTCAGGACCAAATACCTCTGGTATAATCATGGCGTCTGTCTGAGGCTTGGCCCAGTCTGGAGAGTCATAGTTTTTACATATGTCCTGCTCCAGTTGTCGGCTACGATCTGGACAGCAGAAGCGGTAGTGGCAGGTTCCACAACAATAGATGAAGGTGTCCTTGGAGCAGTTGAAAGAGCTGTCAAAGTGTCCCATTACATCATAGTAACCCCGACATACATCCACCCATACATCGATCAGCCGTGGTGCAACCTGGGCTGCGCCTAAGGGAGGTGCGAGGGCCTCTGCTGAAGTCACATTCTTGGGGAACATGACTTGGGGAAGGGGTCTCGGGGGCGTCTCCAGGACTCCCTCTGAGGTTTCTGGAAGTTTCTCAGGGGTTTTGGTCCTGCCTTGGAGAGCAGCTGGTCGGATATTGGCCTGGATAGCAAGGAGCAGAAGAGAGGGACTGGGGGCGGTTTTGGGCTGCTCGGTGAACGGCCTCCCTGAGCGGTCTATGTGCTGAGGAGGGGGGGACGGAGAGGTCTCCACAACAGTGGTAAGTGGGGCAGTAAGGAGGGAGAGCAGGGAGACAGCGAGGATTCGGAGATTGGTGGTGGGCGTCATTTTTACATGACTAAGAGATCTATTTTCTGTTGTTGAGTCAATGCAGTTACAACGCTGTATCCGCTTTTGCAGTTTAACCCACTAAAATGGCATGTGAAAATATTCAGGTAGCATGTACTAGATATTAACAATATATCAGTAGTTTCATTCAGTAATGTTAAACTGTTTTTTTGTTTTGTCAGAAATGGAGCATTTATATTGTATAATTATAGAAAAAGTCAGGGATAATAAAACTGAAAGATCAGTTGGTAGGTTTAATAGTATTAAATGGTTTTAATTTACTGCTAGAAAGGAACTCTCAAGTCCAGAACACTAAAATGGTTGCAGTTTTGTAAAAAGGACAAAAATAATCTTCATGCTTTTAGTCCTTACTGCCTTGTTCTACATGTCCCACTGCACAAAAGAACAAATATCTGTCGTACTCTTGGATTTTTTTGTTATTTCAGCACAGAAGCCTGTAAAAATTAGTAGCAAGAATTTTCAATAAAATATGGCAGTCCTGTACATTCCCGTGCTGATCATGGCACTTGAACAACAATAGTCTATGGCCGTGTGTTTTGTCAAATGTAAACAGTTTGATCTGTTTTGTTCCTGGTTGACTATTTCAGTCTGGCACATACATTCGGAATTGGCACTTATTTAATCTGTAAGCAATTATTTTCTGAAAAAATGTATGAAATCTATAATTCTCGTCATATGTTTGGTGCTTTTTGGCATTGTAAACAAGCAAATATAATTAACAGACTGCACCACTGACGAAATATGGGACTAACTCTGAAAGCTGTCCATTAATAATGCCTAGTCTCTCCGGAGCAGAGACTTATCTCCATATTAACTTGTTCTAGGCACTCGTCACATCCATAGATACACCATGTACTTTATCTCAATCTTTTATATGGTTGGATTAATGTGCATCAGTACTCGCCCGGCACCGACTGTGATTGGGCTGGGGGTGATAATGAGCGAGGCTCAGCTTAAGTGCTAGAAGACTGTATCAACTGAAAATTAGGAGCAAGCATAAACCAAGGAAATGGCTCCCAGCCTGTGAAACACATCAGGCAAAATGTTGTGGATGTTAAATGTTCTGTACTCAGTTTTAGGCACAAAAGTTGCCCGTGTCATTTAACTGTATCACTAATTAGATATGAACTGAGTGGCGCATTGCTTCTCCGTGTGACATGTCTAAGCAAAATTATTCCTGATTCGTCTCCGAGGTTCAAAGAATATCACTTTTGTTGAGAAATATGTAAATGTGTGAAGTTATTGTGTTGGAGGTGTTGGCAATAATAGACAGAGGCAGATCTGTCTCCCACAGAAATTATAATTATATGTAATTATCAAAACGTCCCTATCTGTAGCAGAGAATGTAGGCACAGATGGGGGAGACAGAATGCTGAAATCACCGAGGGCTCCACTTGTTTCAGTTACATGCTCCTCTAACCTTCTGAGGAGAGTTCAGAGAAGGAAAAAAAAAAAGGGGAGACACAAAGCAGCAGTTCTCTCCCACCGACTAATGTTCCAAACGAGCTCTCCGGGAAAATTTTTCCTCTGTCGTCTCTAAATGTTCTGCTTGATTTCCAGAATTGTCTTCGGGTTTTACATGTCGACAATCGAACCTGGAATGTGTCGGCCGAGTTTCCACTGTAATACAAACAAGAGACATGATTAGAGGGGAAAGATCTGCGAGCTCCTCACTTCTCACTTTTTGACATTTGTGTGCGAACATCTGCAACACAGTCATTTTTATTAATTGCATTATGTACTTGCATTGTGTGTGTGTGTGTGTGCGTGTGTGTTATAGCGTGCTCCGATCCGTTGCAGGAGCAACACGCTCCTGAAAAAAAGCCAATGATAGAGAACGAGAGAGAAAGAGAGCAAAGGGATAAATGCAGGGTAGGGATTTAAATGAGCAAAGAGATTGTGGCGAGCGGGAAAGAGCCAGAGGTATAGATGCAGAGACGACCATGAGTGGGAGGGCGGTGTGTGGGTGGCACAGAATCAAGTACATTTCTCCCAGCACTTACCAATACAACATAGCACATCACACAAACAGCACCACCAAATAGATCTGCAAATACAGTACATGCCACACACACAAGAAGGGTGCTAATCAAGACTGCAAATCAGCTGCTGTTAGAGCAGTTAAAGGAGTAGATTGTAAAACAATAAAAAGGCTTTGTGTGTGTGTGTGTGTGTGTGTGTGTTTGATGTTCATGTGTGTGCATGTGAGAGACTATAGTAGGCATCCTGTAAACCTCCTTTTAGTCAGTCTCTGCCTTTCTCTCTCCTTTATTCCTCTATGCTCCCTCCTTCTCCTCTTTCTCCCTCGTTCTGCCTTTCTCTCTTTCTCAGATTCTGTGCGTGGGTTGAGGCAGCTAACTCTCTCAGAATAGCACTGCAGCTCTGTCTGTGTGTGAGTGAAAGAGGCAGTGAAAGAGAAGGGAGGCAGAATCCAATCTACACTCTTTAGTCAAAACCAGATTTCAAAAGTCACATCTGCCTCGTCTTTTGCTCAACAAGATGACACCGATGCCTCGCTCCGTCACCTGCGAACGCTGGCTCAACTTACATTACCATATTTTCGGCCCTGACTTCACTCACTCGATGAGGATTTTCTGGCCAGAGAGCCAAACGATTCCCCAATAAACGTGAAATTACAGCTTTTTCTCAATGCATGAGATTTTTCAATTGAAAACAAACATGCCAGTTCATCTTTAAAAAATACGGAGGGCCGGTCCTCCTGCATTCAAAAACCTTGAAATATAGTATTCCAATAAAGTGACTCAACATATAAAAGCAAATGTTTTCCTATAGGTATCTCTCTTTACATACTGTGCTGAAGCAATGCAGCAAGAGAGTAATAGGCCTATAGAAAGCAAGGAACCAGAGAGTGAAGGGCACCACATTCACAACTGTGAAGATGCATCCCGGAGTTACGTGGCCACTGGAGGGAGGGAGGACAAAAAGGGTTTCAACAGATTCCTGGCATTGCACGCAATTGTGTCAAAGCAAATGAACCAAACGACCCCCTCTTTTTTACTTTTCGTTGCAGGATGCTGGCGAGCTGTGCAGACGGGTGGGCATGCAACAATTTCAACAGGTGTTTGTTGGAAAATGAAACAAAATGGCCTCTTTTTTTTCTTCTTCTTCTTTGGAAGCGCTGTTGCAAGACGCGCTGTGATGTAAATCAATGAGGGGAAAAAACATCCTCAATACATGTCATGTCGACACAAAAGACATTTAGTTATAGAGAAAGCAGCGGGGGATTTTAGTCTTTTAGTAAATATCTGCTGCGCAACGACTTTGCATTGGCAAACTGATTTGGACATGACTCCTTACACTACAACGCACCATTCATTAGGTTACTAAGTTGCAACTTGCAATGAAGAAGCATGCGGGTTTTGGACATGACTTGCATGTTATCAGTAGGCTAAGAGTGCGTGGGTGTATCCGTGCCGGTGTGTATGTGTGTGTGTGTAGTCCGGCTGGATGTGTCGGTGTGTATTATCAGTGTTCTTAATATCAATATTCTAATAATATACTATGACTTGTCGATTTAAGTGATTTAAGTGATAAAAAAAACATGTCTGCCTCAGCCTTAAAGCGTATGTGCAGTTGTTTCTGTGGCGCAGCTTTTTCATCCAAATGTTTTGTTTGACAGCCACCAATCAAGCTGATGCGTGTAAAAACAGATGCCAAACTCATTTTTACATACACACAGAAGCATACAGTGAAGGTATAAAACGGTTTTTACCTGTAATTCGCGTAATTGGCGTTGCGTTAATAAAAGGTGCATAATGTCGTGCCTTACCTGTGCGTTGCTCTGGGGTTTGATGCTGGAGAAGAGCGCTGGGAAGAGCCTGCGCACTGTATCTCAGCGTCTCTCAGATGGCAGCCTGTTATTGTAGCTGAGGATGATCAGGACAGCGTGAACTGTTGCTGGATCTGCCACCTGTTTTTTTGTTGTTGTTGCTGTTGTTTTGTTTGTTTTTTGTTTGTTTTTTTTAAATGTCAGTGTTTTTGACAAGTGCTGCAGATCTCAATCGTTCTCGCTGCGTCTCCATGAGGCTATCGATAATCCATTTTCACGACAGAAAAAGAGAGAGAGAGAGAGAGGGAGAGAAAACGCGAGCAGGAGAGAGAGTCAGTTCCCAACGAGATGTTCTGAGATTTTCTTATACAAGTGACAAGGCAATTAAACTATACATCGAGAAAAAATCCGCACAAGTTAACTATCCTCGAGAAACCGCAGTAATTCAGCAGCCTGATTAAGCGCAAAAAATGTCAAATCACCAAAAAAAAAAAAAAATCCCCTAATTTAACTTTTCTCCATCTGAAATTGACTGAGGCAGGTTCCCTTCATAATTTCCAAGCGAGATAGGTTACACCGCCTATAACTGCGACTGGCCCCACGGAGGTCCGCCAGTGAGGGAGCGCTGTGATTGGTTAGTCAGACTGGTGCCGATGAGACTCTCAACTCTTCTCGGCGCTGAGCTGACGGTCATTCAACTGGTGGCGTTCATCTTTATTGCCCTCCATTTCATTTCCCTCTTTAACTGAATGACCGTATGGCCTTCGTGTTGTTGGCACTGACAAAAATAAAAAATATCGGTCAGGGATTTGACTACTTTTCAAAAGTGAAAGGCAAGGATGAGACAATTAACGCGATGAAAACGCAATTAAAAATTAAAAAAAAAACTTGCAAGATTGAAGCAGCCGGTAAATTCAGCGGAGGACCTGCGAGATTCAAAGTGTGTGTGTGTAAGTGTGTGTGTGTGTGAGACAGAAAGAGACACACATACATACACACACACACACTGAGAGAGAGAGACATGGTTGCCACAGCAACTGTGTCATTATGTTGGTGGCAATTATGAAAGCGATGAAAACAGGGAAGGGAGGGGATTGGCGCAAAAGCTTTAACACTGGAGCGTCAGCGAAACTATCAATTAGACACAAACCTACATTTGGCCATTCGGGGATTTATTTAAGTTTAGGACGAGCAGGGGACAGTTCGGACATGAGCAAAAACGTGAAAGAGTGGAGGAGAGATAGTAGAGGGTTTGTATTTGTTGCTCAATACTGTCACACAGGGGCGGGTTTAGTGGTTTTGGGGGCCCCAGGTAAATGCCATCATCCTTTCTCAAACTGGGAATGTTGGTACTGGCAGAAGTAATCAAAACTTTTTTCTTGAGTAAAACTATTAATACTGTTGAAGTTAAAGTCTTGATATTACAATTTTTACTTAAAGGTGAAGATTTAAAGGGGCAGTGTGTTGGAAAAATGCCACCAGTTTTCTAATGAACACCTTAGCTATGGATACATATCCTGTTTTTTCCAGTAGCCTCAGATTTTTCCTTGTTAGGCTGCTCTTGTTTTACTTTGGAACAATTAATAAGAATGCTTCCTGTTTGGCACCAAATTACCGCTTTCTGATTGGCTGCTGTTCATGATCAAGAACGAGACCAGAAGCAGGATTTGGGCGCTTGGGACTGGGCTGCCCATTGACAAAGTGCTGAAATGACAAATAATGACAAATAATGAACTTTTAATCTAAAATTTAGACATCAAGGTACCCACTTGGTTTGCTAGAGCTCAACTGTAACATCTTAAATTTAGCAAGCTGGCTAGATCACGAGTAACAAAGCTAACATTAGTCTAACTTTACCGACGTTGCAAACTGTTGACCCAGAGCTGTTAACACCAGCTAAGCCATATTTGCTTAGCTGGCTAGGCTTGCTAGTGCCATGGATGGCTAATTTAAGATTTAAATTAACCAGCTAACATCTGCTAATAACAACATAAAATGGTCTCAATGTTTATTTTACAGTTAGCAAAAGTAATTACATACCTTGGAGCAGACATAGCTGTGCTTGTTGATCTTTGAGGGGTTCAACTGGGAGTTTGGACGTCCACATAACTTTATCCACAGCCTACACTTTTCAAGGTTTTGGAAAGCAGAAGAAACGTACATTTCCTTCCAATCTCTCCAGGTAACTAGTATCACTATTACACATGCCCCAGGCACAACATTTAACCGTGACTAGCTTGAAATCCACAAAAACAGCCTGAAAATGAAGAAAATCTGAAATGTTTGTATTGGCGTCTTTGGAGCTCAGCTGTTTAGTTGTCACACCCTCATCGGAGCTGGCCGATGCTATGCTATTAAATCAAATCTATAATTTGGCATCCAATGACATGCTTTTTTTTAAAAGATATAACACAGAATAATAATCAACCTTAATATTCAGGGGAGATAATTAGCCTACATTTTAATTGATGGGGTACGGTAAGGGACCTGGATAATGGATGGGGGGGTGGGGGGTGGTAGGGGAGGTGTATTCACCGCTAGATGCCACTAAGTTTTACACACTGGTCCTTTAAAGAGAGGTCTTACTAGTACAACGTACTTAAATTTACATATCTGTTCAAGGTGGAGCTTTTAATTCTGTTTTATATAATTCTGGATAGTTTAATGAATAATAATGCATCATATTTTATTTGTTATATTTCATGAGTAAAATCTGAATTTGCAGTGTAACATTTATCTGTCAATGTAGTGATTGTTTTCCTCTGAAGTAGAAATAACACAGTTGCATAATTTTTAAGTGCTTTGGGGGTCTTTTGTAACTTATTTCTGGGTACAATGAGTTAGTATAATAACATAATTCAGTATTTTTCATATCTAAACATCACAATCAATCTATAGCTGTTTGGGGGCCTTTTAATCGGGGACCCCAGGATGTTGCCTAATGGTTAAGTCCGCCACTGCTGTCAAATACAGTAGCTGCCTCCTCACAATCCTCAGATCTCTGACACATGAATGAATTAAGGTTTTTTCTATAAATTTAAACCAAGGACTGTTAAATGAACTGGAATCAGTGATTACAGGGTGAATCATGATCAACACCATAACATTGTATGTGATGCTGGAAACCCAGCACGCACCCAGACCACATATGAGACCACTAAGATGGATGTCTTAACACATTACATTATTCTGAAGTGTTTCTTCAACGATAGCGGCAAAGACAATGCTAGAGGTGGATGCCAGGTGTGGAAGGAGGTAAGCACTTCCAAAATGCGGCTTGGGGAAGGTGTGTAAAGAGTTATCAGGAGCACCCAGGTGTCCAAGGGCCTGATGATTACCTGCATGGCAGGCTGCTATTTCTACACGGGTGGGTGGGAGGCCAGCGTAGCCAGTCATTAGATGGTCCAATGACGCTCTATCGGGTGCACTTTCACTCACTGGTTTGCTGGGGTGGATGCAATTACTGGTTTTCCCATAATGGTTATTCCATCACTGCAGAACAGGACGCCACTATAAACAAAATTAAGTGCTATTATACGTCACTGAACGGTAAAAGCTTCACCCTAGTATCAATTCCCAGCAGCTACACTGAGACTTCACTACAGAATAGCTTCATTTTTTACCATAACAAATAATTATGCAAGCAAAAACGACATCAAATAAAAGAGCAAATATGACTCATTTTTCATTTCACTTCTCGTATTTCAATGTTTTATTAACTTAAATAATTTAAAATGGACACAAAAATATCCACCTAACAGTTTGCACGGTGACAGGAGTTTCAGAGGCACCTTTTCCGTTCCAACTAAGACAGAGCTTCAGTGTGTTTCCTTGGGAAATGTAGGCCCCGCATGCATTTAGCACAGAGAGAAAACCTGCTCAAAGAAATCCTGCCGGTGCAACGGGGGTGAGGAGACGATTTCTATCAAACGTGGAGCTTCTCCTACTGATGTCTTCTCTGGTACCCACATGGCTGGTTGGAAAGCTGGGTATTTGAGAGCACATACTGCTTTGTAGGGGAGCAGGGGGTAGTATAAGCGAGTCACACCACTGTATGTTCAATACAGATAAAAGAGGATTCATTTTCTATTAACGTAGCCTTGCAACCTACCCTAATCCCTTACAGCCACTCATCTAGGTCTTCACACACAACCACAAGACAGCTGAATATGGACATGTCAATTATAAACAACTTTTGAAAATACTGGACAGTGAAACCATTTTAGAAAAATAAAAACTTAAAGGGATAGAGATTTTATGAAGAACAATGACAGACTTTCTATACTCCACAGCTAACTCTTTCCATACCTTTACTTCATTCAGATCACAAAATGGAAAACAATTTTAAAAGATTTTCACTATTTCATGTGACATTAATACTTCTCTCCCAATGACTTCTTGCATAATTGTTTAGCAACTTCTACCATTATTTTCCTTGCAGCTCAATTTGAAAACCTGACTTTACTGTAAATTATATCCTGGTTTAGGCTCGGAGTGAGCCTGGCTGAGCAGTACACAGTACCATCACAGCGGCATTTAGCAGGAGACAGTTTAAAAAGAGCCGACATCATGTTCACAGCTGATCTAGGACAATAATAGTAATGTCTCATTAATGGACAGACATTAGAGGCCATGTTTAGCACAGTGAAAACCCATTTCAGGTGTCATTCATTCACAATAGGCCGAGGGAAAAATGCAACCGATGACATGATTTTCGCAGTGAAGGAGTCTTCTTTCTTTTAAAAGAGGAACAAATATCTTTCGTCATGTCTTTTAGGTATGGAAATAATTAACGAACCTGTAATGCCAACAGGACGAGACAAACTAGTGGCAGAGCAAAGGGGAAGGTATGAGTAAAAAGTGGACAGTCTGGATCGGTGGTAGAAAGAGTCGGGGAAAAAAAAGGGAACAAAAACATCGTCAGCACACTTCAATATTTATATTTACACACTCTCGCACACGCACACACACTGAATTTTACTGAGGTATTAAAGTCGCCTCAATGCACGCTTTTTATCTGCTTTCTTTTTCCCTGCTACATTATTAGTGCTACTACTATTGTTGCTATTGCTGGTGGTGGTACTGGCTCCATTAGCTCCGTTACCCAGAGCTGCTGGCACTGCTGCTGCACTGGGTCCCGCTCTCTTCATAGGGTCGCCTGCATGCTTCTTCGGCTGTGGGCCGTCGTTAGGGTCCTGAGGTGCCCCAGAGGTCCCGCCAGGCCCGCCCATGGCGTGGATCTCTGTGAGCAGACGAGCACGGGACTCATATTCTGCATAGTCCTCTAGGAGCAAGCGTCCAGCCTCTTCATTCAGAGCCGACTCTGGGTTCGGATGGATGAGAAGACACTTGATTGTCTGTGGGGAAACACGGGAAAAAGATGGTAGTTTAAAAATACTGCAGCGAAATCAACGCAACTGACAATCAAAACAACAAAGACTGATGATCCCTCTTACAAGTAAGACATGTCTGAGGCCGAGTTCTGCCTTCCAGTCCCTCTTCAACACGTTGACACAGATCTCTCCTTTGTGACCCACGTTGGGGTGGAAAATCTTGGTCAAGAAATACCCCTTGGGTGGAACAGCAGGGAAGTCCTTCCCGAGGACCAGACGCATTCGGAAAATGCCACCAGCAAATGGAGTTCCCTCTGTCAAAGCATAAAGAATTCATCACATGAACAGTATGTCCTGACTGTGCCAATCTTGCTCAATAAAAAGAAAGAAGGTCACAGAGCGGCAACTGAGTCAACTGACAAAAACAGAAAACATTACATCAAAGTCCATCACAGATCAAACGCCTTGCCCCTAAATTAACAATTAATTTAGGTTATGATGAAAGCAGTCACACACGCTAATGAATATGTGACCTTATTGTGTTGCCACTTGAAGTTAATGACTACATGATCTACCTCAGCTGACAAATACACTGCCTTTGACTGAAGAATGCAACAAGCAAAACTTGGCAGAGTATCAGCACCTAATAAATCAAAGTGTTGCGGAGAAGGTGCTCTGTGGTGGAAGTATCAGGCTCTTCAATGCCTACTGAAGCAATGAGTTTGTAGTGACATGACAGATTGAACATTACTGGCTGGATGGTTTGAGCCAGATGTGTATCACACATGTAATTAGCAAAATCTAGAATGAATCCTTTACACAATAACGTACATTTTTGAGGAGGCATAAACAAGGTCTGCTGGCAGATCGGCTTATAACCAACAACCTACAGTATTGTGGAGCAGACAACTGTAAGAGCTTAGACGACATAAGAGCTAACATAACAGCTACGAGGTGTTATTACCACCAGCTGAAAATATAGCGTTGGTCATTAGGTGAAATCTCTTCACTGCCAAATGGTTATCAAGTTATTTTACTAAATGTGTAGTGGTGAGGCAGCTGACGTGAAGCATGACATGGATGCAACATGAATTGGAAGTTGTAATTATATGAGTGGTGCACAACCAACCATGAGCTACGAGTTGCCTCACTGGCTAAAGTTAGCTCTAAATTAAGAAGTACTGGCACTCTAAAGGCCAGGGAGTCATGTAATTACAAAACTGGATGATTTTATTGTAGGAATAACTTCATAGGTTAGCTGGATGATTATGAAGGGAAAAAATTAGGCCATTTAATAATAGCAAGCCAACTTCTTTTATTTTTTGGAGTGCAGTATATGGTCTACTTAAGCCTTGTGTGATTGTTATGTGTCTGTTAAGCTGTTCCATCATTAAAATGTCAAAATTCAGGTTGCTCTGCTGACCTTTCAGTAATTTAATTTAACATCCTTAAAACCATGGTACGTGAGGCAATACAGTGAGAGACTGTAGAGATGAAAGAGTGTGAGATTCTAAAAAAACAATACAGATTTATGTATGAGCTGAATTTACTATTAAGTTGATCTCTTCGATTTCGCGTAACAAAACTAATTCATCAGAGTCTTTATGCGACATTGTATTGCAATCCTTACCCGGTCCTTCAATGGCTGTGTGCAATTCAGTAATATCTTCATCGCTGGGATAAATCTTGATACCCTCAGGCGGGTCTGCTGCTAAAGCTGAAACCTCTTTGTATACCAAGCGAAGAACATGAGGGGGCAAATTCTCCACATTGGAGTTCTGGAGAGACAAAAAAGTAGTTAAGCCAACTCAGGTTGTGCATGTGCAAATATAAGTCCTGTTATAAAAGAAAACCTAAAAGTTAGATGTGTTTTGAGAAATCGTCAAGCCGCTTTACTAACAGTATTAACTTACTGACTGAAGGGGATGAAGTTCACCTTGGTGGACAGAAAGTAGTTAAATGCACCAATATAACTGTAAACCAGATCTAGTGCTTGATAGGTTGTCTACACCAGTGTGGGAAAGCTTTAACAGTCCCCTTTTTTTGCTGCCGACAAATACCAGTACAAATCATGCCAACAAATATTGTGGTCTTATATTAATAAAGGGACGTCTTTTTTAACTTGTTTTGCACTTGTATTTAAACTTGGACTACAACTACAACTAATGATTATTTTCCTTCAGACAATTAAACAATTATTTTCTTGGTTAATCATTTAGTCTATTAAACGTTACAAAATATTGAAAAAAAAATGGCATTCACAATTTCTCAGAGGACACAGTGATGTCTAATTTCTTTTTTAAAAATCATACTAACAGTGTAAAATGTCATTTATATGAAAATGAAAACAGCAAATCGTCCACATTCGAGAAACCGAAACCATCAAACAGTCAACATTTTTGCTTGAAAAATTACAGAAATGATGAGTCCATTATCAAAATAGTTGCTGATTCATTTTCTGACGATCGATTAATGGACTAATCGTTGCAGCTCTAACGTTAGTGCATATGGTCACTGTACATCTAATAAACAGCTTTTATCAAAATAATCAATCTACTGTTTCAACACTAAAACAAACCAATGTGACTATCTTTAATAAACATTCACACAGATTTCTTTCAGTACACTGGTGTTAATAATTTAACAATCAACTAAGACGAACTAGCACTCAAAATCAAACTGACATGAAACAAATCCACCATCGACATTAAATAAACTTTTTTTCCTCTCTTACTGATGGACGACAGTTCTTTCTCTTCAATTTAAACTCTATATTCATAATCATTTGAACTCTTGACACTGAATCAAATCAAAGCTTTTTTGCTTTACAGACAGCACCTAACTTAACGCTAGTGAATAACGTTAACAGAAGTTCAGCTAACTTAACGCGTATTTGTTCAGCGTTAAATTTAGGCTGAAGTGTATTTGCCTTTAACAACATCACTAACGCTGGGTAACGCTGATATAACGTTAATGGGAAGATAATAAAGAGCCCGTTAGCGACCATCCACTTGATATGTAACTTTACATTAGCAACACTAGCCTAGCCTCAATCCGATAATTAATGATACAAGGTGCGCGGTGATTTTAAAATTTGATATACGACATTTATTATAGTCCGTGTATTTATTAAATTGAAAAGCCGTACATAAAGACTTTTAATTAACGCCAGAGATTCCAGTAAATAGACATAACCCGAATGAGGGAGCTCGACGGCTGGCGACGGCTAAACATCGGATCAAGCTAGTAGCTACCCCCGTTAGCCGTTAGCTGTGAGCTCGGCTATCATCCCACTTACCATCTTCAAAAGGAGTGGAGATCTGGCTGGTGTCAGATGTGAGGAGACTTTTCCGTTAAGGTGTGAAAAAAAGAACTATCTTTGATGAAAACTTATCCCGGTCTCACTGTCTACTGTTCTTTTCTTCTTTTCGTTGACACAGGAACAAAAATACGATCCCCAGTTTAACCTACTGCCTCTGACCAATGGGCAACTTAGTGAGGTGATACGTCAGAAAGGTTTGCCCAATCAGGATATAGTGTTGTTATTGCGTCATGGTCGGAAGCCCTATCAGCCACACAGAATCGAATGTATGACTGATGCTTATCAGCCATAGGTCCATTTAAAAAACTCACCCCCGCCCCCGATTAATGTTCACAAGACAAATCTGTTGTATGAAACAGATTTAAAATGCACAAAAGTCAAAAGAATTGCATCTAAACTGAAATAATGCAAAAGGAGAACATACTGCAGATGAATAATAATTGTAGGATGACTGAGACAGAAAACAGAACTCAAAATTGCAGCTTATATGAGAGCATCCAAATGGAAAGAGTGACCACAACCAGCAAAAGCAGAATCCACTCATAGTAATAAAAAGATAAAGACAGACATTCACAGAAGTCACTGGAAAAAAACAACAACAACAAACATCTAATTTAATCAAATACAGCATCATATTGCTGCCACCATGAGAAAGAATTGATCATTTTTGCTTTTTAACATGAAACATTCGGGGGGGGGAGGGGGTTGTTTCAAAGTGTAATGTCTAAAAGACAGATAGATAGATAGACAGATAGATAGATAGATAGATAGATAGATAGATAGATAGATAGATAGATAGATAGATAGATAGATAGATAGATACCTGAATAATCTACACAAAGTATTACATATGATAACAGCACCTTATACCCAAAATATGTAAGGTGCATGATTGTCCATGGGATGTCAGAACTGAGTGTACTAAATATTGATACAAACTCATGTCATATGTTGTTGGTGAACAATTTCTTCCATAAAAAACCTACATATGTAGCACCAGTGTCACCATTAAAATGTATAAAAATGCACATATAGTATAAACTGGTCAGTTTCACAACCAAGATTCATTTTTTTAGTTTAGTTTAGTCAGGTTAGTCTAATATAAATTCATTTTTGACTAAGATGGTCTTTCATAGTAAAAATGCAGGAGCCCAGGCAGCTGGTTACAACATACTAACAACAAAGATGATGACAAAGATCATCCAAGTCAAACATCCAAAAATTACATTCTGAGATTGTTGGAACCGTCTCCCATCACTAACAACCACCTGCACATAGGGCACAGTACTCTAACCAAGACTGACCATAATACCTACAACAGCCGAGCTTAGAGCAACACATCTCTGCTTAAATATCTCTTTTAATTTCTCACTGTGACAGCATTATGTTAATATTATTAATTAAGTGAAAAGAATTTGTGTTCTAGCTATTTCTGTAAATGTCTGCATTTGTCATGACTTAAGACACACACAGACGCTTAAAAGAGTACTCATTCTGAAAAGCACTTGTACACCATAAAAGTCTGGCCCCTAAAATGTCATAAAAATCAAAATCTGTTTATCTGTTTACACCAGGATTATAAAATTATAATAAGATTTTATCACACTATATGTGCCTGACACATGTTTAGCTATTCAGTCACTGTAACTTGGTCACAGGTTAAACTGCAACCTCTAGTGTTCGATGTTCATTTTGTTGCTTGTCTCTCTCCCCATGTTTCCTGTCTGTCTCTTATACTGTCACTGTTAAACATTGGCAAAATGCAGACAAAAAGAATATGTTGTCCTAAAATCAGGCATCAAGAAAGGTGCATTCATTGCATTGATATGCAGCCATATACAGAATGTACAGAATCAGAAACATGTTTATTGCCAAGTAGGTTTGCACATACAAGGAATTTGCATGGTGTTGTGGTGCAAAGCAGTCAAAAATATACACAAAATTAAGTAATTCTAAATAATAAGTAAGTAAGTCATTTAAATAATATTAAAAAAGATAGAAAGAAATTTAAAAAATAAAAAATATTTGAAATATATTCTAAGCGAGAAGAGCTGCTACAGGTTTAAACTTTAATTGAAGAGAATGAAATGAACAAAATATTGATCTGAAATGTGCAAATGTTCATTCTGCCCTACAAAGCCAAAGTGCAGTAGTAGTGCTTTTTGTGTTTTTTGTTTGCCAAGTGTAAGCATCAAATTATATGTAACTACCAAGTTTATGATTGATTAGATGAGAGTGCAGTGAATTTCAAGCATATTGTAGTTTGACCTTCAGGCTGACCTTGGCAGCTTTACGGCTAATAAAAATGCACTTTGCCTTTGTTTTACTGCAGTACAATCATATGGCCAAACAGTGATAAACTGCAGTAAGAATTGTGTGAGGAATATCTTAGTTTTTAATGTAATTGAGTGGACAATAAAGATGTCTATTCTATTCTATTCTATTCTATTCTATTCTAATGAAGTACAACAAGTGGAAATGACTTTTAATGTTATGAACAAACTCTTACAGTTACAGGTCTGTATGTGTGGATATGTAAACAACAATTAATATGAATTGGACAATTAATTGATATCAATTAATCAATTGATTAATTCTGAATGCTTTGACGGGAGATAGGCCTACACATGTAATTCTGTAACAGTTTCATTGGCCAGGGCATCCTCAACAGCAGTCTCAGAAACTTTCAATTCCTTACAGAAGTGTCTCCTGGTCTCTGGCATAAGAGGGATGAGCTTGTTGATGATGTCTGTCTTCTTGCTGAGAGATACTCCTTTGTCCTCCTCACAGAGGCGAGATGGTGGCCCTGACTGCTTCCTCTTCAAATCCTTCTCCAGGGAGCCGAGCTCACAGTGTTCTTCCTGGTCATGAGAGGTCTTGTAGAAGAGATTCTTGGAGCCTTTCCTGGCCTGAATCTCTCTCCTGCTAGCCAGCTTCACCCCAGTCTTCTTGAGCTTTGCCAGACTTTGGCCACCCTTCCAAACCAGGACATCCTCGTTCTTGAGTTTGATGACTTCATTGTTGGGGCTGGACCTGCTGATGACGTCAAAGTCATCAAAGTCATACAGTTTTCCACCAGGGTGCTTCTTCATTGCCAGCTCCACATCACGGTGGATAGAATCTGCTCTCGTGAAACTGTGCCCAGGTTTGAAAAATTTGAGTGTTATGTCCTCCACTGCTGTCTGGTCACTACATGGGATAGTGCCATCTTTAAGAATTTCTTCCCTCTGTCAAAGAGTTCACATTTTGACAATCACTTTGTTCAGGATGTCACCTATAAAGAAGCAGTAACTAGCAACCTCGTTTTCAAAGTTGGTCCTAAAACAAAGACAAACTGCAGTATCTGACATTCTTCATGGTGAAACCAAGGCAAACTGCAGTAAGTGAAGTTACTGCACTCTGCCTTGGTTTCACAGTGCATTTTTGCAGATACTGCAAAGCTAAAAACCCCAATAACTTCAGTAAATGAAGCAGTAGAACAACGAAACTAACAAATTGAAGAGCAGATACTGCACTTTAGATTGGTGCAAAAAAGTGCACTTTTCCTTTGTAGGGCAGCATAGTGTAAACAGTAAATGCAATGTGCAATTAATAATGATTATAATTAATAAAGGATTTATTAAATGATTTAATAAAGGATTTTTAACTCATAATCAGAGTGCCTTGGATGTTTTTTTTTGACTACTTGGTCTTTCCTTGAAGAGCACCTGATTTTTTACTTCAACATTACCAACACTATTGGTCTTGACCCAGTGCAGCACTCCTCATTTTTTCTTCATTCTCAGTAAATTGTATTTCTCCAGTATCCTACAGTACGGAAGCCCTGAAAGGCCATACATTCATACATTTATGACGGAAAAACAGAGTAAATAAAATGTATGAATGTATAGCCTTTTAGGGCTTCCACACAACAGTGATAATAATACATTGGTTGTTTATCTAGATGTTTTTAAGGTTTGTTTATATAAGGATCATAGCATTCACACATATCTTTGCTGCATCCAGAGAGAGACATTTTAATGCGTCTAAAGTCTACAAAATTGTACTTTATCTTTGTTTGTTTTTTTAATCATATTTAATATGTATTGTGAGTACATCCTTTGTTACCAGACACCATCATCATTATTATTATCAATAACCAGTCTGAGCACTAGAGGGCGCTTCAACACAACGTCCACCCAGCTGCTGAACGTCTGTGTGCGGAAACAAGGACAGAAGTTGCCTGTAACGGTTGTTTAATTGTATTTTTATATGAAGTAATTAGTGCAGTAAAATCAGAGCGGATTTAAGCGACATATTCTCCGGTGCTGCTGTGAATACTATCAATGGGCGTGACAGCCGCACAACCACGACAACAACAACAACAACAGCAGCAGCAGCACAACAACAAAAACTCCGCTTCCGGTTTCTGGATGTAGCTGTCAGACTCCAGCATCGTTTTATTTAAACGGGGAATCGCTTTATCAGCAGGTCAGTCACTTCATTTAGCTATTGTCGGTTACTAACAGTTCACTTTGCCGTCGTTATGGAAACTGTTGACAATCAAATGTAGAGAATAATCAGTAGGCTTTAGCCGTTTAGCCTCTGCCACGGTTAGCCCGTCTGTGTGAATGGAGAGCTGTTAGCTAAGCCAGCGGTGAGAGGTAGATAGCTCCTCTGTTAACGTTTACTTCTCCTACTTCTTTTTCTTGTGTGCTTGTTTGTCTTCAGCTTTATTATGAGCGAAGGAGAAGTGTTTCATGAGAAGCAACGATTGGAGCTGTGCGCGATTCATGCACTCAACAACGTGCTCCAGGAGCGGGTGTTCACCAAGGAGACAGCCGACGACATCTGCAAACGGTAGGATAACAACTCCACAGTGTGTCGGTGTTTGTTTGTTTGTGTGCTCGACTACACATAAAACACATAAAAACATCCATTGGCATCAAACCAACAAACACGTTGAAATTGTGAGTAACAAAAACATATGTAAACAACAGGGGCGGTGCTAAGAAATCCTTCCCCAGAGAGAAGATGCCCCCCCCCCCCGCCCCGTTTGTTATCTCCTACATTACTGAGTTTATTTCATTATATGTAGTTAACTTTTTTTACTTTATTGGAAAAATTCTTTATTTACAAACAGAAGTTTTTAGGTTCCCAACAAGCGGGTAGTTCGGGGTCTGTAAAGTGAAGTCAACGTGGAAGTGCCTTAAACCTGCTTTCTCTCTAATGGCCAGCAGGGGGCGACTCCACTGGCTCCAAAAATAAGTCAGATTGTATGGAAGTCGATGAGAAACTGACCCTACTTCTAACTGGATCTATTAATTCAGTTAACACTTTCCTAATGAGTTTATGGTCTCAATAGCTAGTTTCAAGTCTTCGTCAATACAGCATGATGTTCATTTTTTAAATTATGGTCCCATTTAATTTAATTTGAATTTGACGATAAAGCAGGGTATGCTTTTGGGCACGGCTACGTTGTGATTGACAAGTCCCTACCATGGTGACGACATTGGTTAGGAAACGTTAAAATGGTGTAACCCCAGATTCACAGAGTATAGGTGTCGTTATTTCAGTGTGTTTTCAGTTCATGAAAGTTAATTGTAACATTTTGGTCATCTAAAAAAAGTTGTTTGGTTGTACTAAAAGACCCTTTAAGGGGAGGGATGTTCAGTTTTTCCAGTAAGTACATTTTTGTTTTAATGGTTTTAAGCCTGTTTTTCGCCAGCAAAAATATGTACATATGGTTTTTCCACAAACTTGTCACCAGTACTTGAACAGATTATAAGTTGGCCACACCCAAACTGTATAACCCCAGCGTTCCCGGTTTGATCCTGGCCACGGCCTGTTGTTGCATCTTGTTTATCTCCTATGTCCCCATATTTACTGTAAACTATCTAAATAAAGGCAAATGCTTAAGATATCTTTAAAGAAAACACTTTAATTGATGTCATCAGTTGACTGTTTTTGAAGTTTGTCAACTGACAATCACTGACTACAGGGTTTCCCGCGGTGGGCCACCTCTGTAAACATCATAGAAAATGAGTACACTACAAATATAACATCAGCCTTTGGGGAAAAAGGGCAGGGGAGGTATTTCACTTCGAAAAAAACCATTGTAAGCCATTGTGGGCTACCTAAATTAACCATGAGACAAGATGAGTCATGATCTATGTGGCTTACCACCTCAGCTAAAGAATTTCCTGTGGAAAACCTTGTGACTTTAAGGGCTAAAAACATTTGCCCAAGTTGTGACAAACAAATAGTTTTATGTGGTGTAGGGCATTTCTTAACAAAAAATGCAGCCATATCCCAGCAAAACCACTGTGGATGTTGGGGCCAATGGTTAGGGCTGGGCAGAGGACTTACCACTGATGGGCAGATGTGAAAATGAGCTGTATGGTGATATGAGAGGGATTTTCCCTTTTTAAAATGTGATATTTCTCTCTCCATAGGCTGGCTCCACAGTGTGTGGTGAACCCCCATAGGTCAGTTTTAGGCACGGGAAACTATGACGTCAACGTCATCATGGCAGCACTACAGAGCAGGGAACTGGCCGCGGTGTGGTGGGACAAACGCAGGTGGGTGAGAACAAACCGAGCCCTGTGTGATGAGAAACTTTTAGTTTCAACAAATAGCAAGCCTTACTGTGCAAAATTCTTTTAACAAAAATTTGCATCGTTTTGCATTCTGGTCAAAATTTTCAGCTACAGTCAAGTTTGATGAGTAAAACACATAATATTGCTTTGCATCAGACTATCTTGAGAAAGGAAAAGCATCCTTTGAGATTCACAGACGCAGAGATACTAGTTTCTGCACTAACAGTCATGTTACATTGTAAGTAGGAGGATCGACTCTCACTTTTTCCTCACACGTCTAACTATTGCCAACAGTTGCTCTCTCCAGCTACATGTGAAACTGGGGGATTTTAAAAGCTATTTTGGGAGACTTAGGAAGTCAGTAAGTGGAGTAAAAGGCGAGTCAGGTTGACGTCAAGTGTGTCAAAGAGTTTCCTGGAATGCACTGAATGTAACAGAGGGATAGTTAAGAATATATCAAGTTATGTTTAACACTTGGTTTCTCCCTCTTTTTATTACAGGACAATACAGAGCCTTTGCATGTCCAAGGTGCAAGGTTTCATTCTGAACGTCCCGTCGCGCGTATCACTTGGGATCGTGTCCCTCCCGCTCCGAAGGCGGCACTGGCTCGCAGTTCGGCAAGTTAACGGACAGTACTACAACCTGGACTCCAAACTGAAGAGTCCTGTCTGCATCGGGGGAGAAGCAGAACTACGGTAAGAATGTAGCTGCATGTAGAAAGGCGCGTCTACATCTTTAAAATGTTTCCAATCCATGTGCGTGTCAGGGTTTGCTCTGGATTAGATCTCAACTTGGCTTCGGTTTGCTGCGTGGTTCCTGCTTGAACTCTTGTCTCAGCGAGTGAGTCATCACATATGAGCAGTCACATGAGGCTTACCTCACTGTTTGTGCTAGAACACTGCCTTCTAGTAATCTGGTCTCTGTCTGTGTCTACATTCTTCTAACCATTGCTTCTCTGTCATCCTTTCCTCCTCACCGTCTCTCTCAGTGCATTTCTCAGTGAACAGCTTTCTCAGGACGTGGCAGAGATGCTCCTGGTGGTCCGGCGGGAGGTGGAGGAGGACGGTTCATGGCTGAACTCTGACATCCCCAAGAAGTGATGACTTGGGACAAGGACATACCTTTACCTAGCATGGAAAAAGAAAAACTCCTCTGGGAAAAAGACATTTTTAAAAACAAACACCTCATTACAGACAACTCTTCAGGGAATGCATTAAAATACATTTGATATCTACACACAGAGGAAATTCCAAAGAGAAGCAGAGACGGACATGTGGTCCTGAAATGAAGAACTGATGATTGTAACGCCTGAAAAGCTACGGCTAAGATATGACCCGTGTATCTGCGTTGTCCACTCTGCTCTTGGTACCTTTTTGTTTTAACACTGGGAAGGTGCACTTAAACTAACAAAGTTGCAAAGTTTGAGGCAAATATGGGCTAGTTTGATGATACTTGAGTTGTGACACATGACTGAACTTTCACTGTTTTGTGGTAGAAATGTTGCAGACAGTGGTTGTGCATAAAAAAAACAAAAACAAACAAAAAGCATCTGCAACAATGATAAGTGGACTTCTTTGATTACTAAAACATCACCAAGAAGAAAACAGTTGAATTGAATTTGCTCTGTTACATACGGTATCTTTGGACTTTTCTGATGTAGTCGTCAGAATTAGATCAATACGCGGTAAACTGTACGTACAAGCTGCTCGTGTCAAAATGCATCGAGCAGCACCTCAGTGAACCACCTCTTTCCCCGTCTTTGTTGTTAACCTTCTATGCACTGCAGAGTTAGATTTGTTAGCACTGTTTGTCTGTGTGTGTGTGCGTGTGTGTGTGTGTCATGTAGGTACAGGTACTGTGAGGGCATCACCTGGTGAGGCATTGAAGGACTGTACCGGTGTCTTTGCATGTTTTAGGCCATTTAGTATAACATTTTTTATAGTGTGCCACTTTTTTTTTAGATTTTTGAATGTGTTTTCTGATCCACCAGACAACCTTTGGCTTTCACTCATTTAGCTACAGTAAAAACAAATGAATATGCAGAGATTTTAATGTGGATGAACATCTTGTCGCCTTTTATTTTTGTCAAAGTTACATTATTGATGTGTGATAATGCAGTTGGATCCACGCACTAATGAAGCAGTGACAAAAATGAAAGCAGACGTGACGCTCACAGTGATAGATTACCTATCTCAACCAGGTGTCCAGTCTCTGCAGGTTTATTCTCACACTGTTGTGTCCTGAATGGAAACCAGTGGTTGCGTGGAAGTTTGGAAGATGGCTTTTGAAAATCTAAATAGTGAACATGAATTATGATGTACATGAGCCGCTTAAGAGTTAAACATGCAAAAACACTGGCTCTGTGACTGTATGTAACCTTCATGTTTGTATTTTGTCTCTCCTATTGATCTATGCATATCCAAAAGAATAGGAGCACTATCTCTGGTACACACTAGTGACTAACAAACACATAAACCTAAGCTCAGAGGTTCATAATATTGAAGTTGTATTTATATTAAACTTTGACTTCTTGTTTTAAGTATGGATCTTTTGTCAAGCATGCTGTGTGTGTGTGTGTAGACATCATGAAGACCAGCTGAGCGTCAGGTTATTGAAGTTATTTTTATTTATATTAGACTCTTGAGTGTAAAAGGATGCCATTCAAAAGGAGCATTGATAATACCATACAAACTCAATTCAAGGGTTAACAAGGTCAGTTGGCAAGGATGGGGGATTCAATGAAATCTCCAACATACCATACCATATATACACAAAACATCTTGGAGAGATCTCAGAAACCCAATGCTATACATAGTTATTATTGCTAGTTACGGTAGAGCTACTGCAGCACCAGTAGCAAGAATCATATTGCTATGTACCTGCTGTCATTGCATGGGATTTGTAGTTCTCCACTCTCAAGACTTGAGTGGCAGTTGTAGTTTTCTCCATTCGATCATTAAAACAGGGTCTTGGTAGTCCTCAAGTATTTTTTTTTTTTTAAGAGCAAAGGTTCATGATTATTCAGATATTATAGACAGTGAGATATACAGAATACCATAAGGTAATACAAGGAAAATACAGAATTGCCACCTATAAAAAGTAATAATAAAAAAAATTATACCAAGTGAAGGAACTGCATAACCATTCACAGAAAAAAAAGTGTCTTGTTGCTACGTGCCAGTGCTTTTCTACAACAATATTTATATAAAAACCTGAAAATAAATTGGTGGTACTGATACATTTAAGAATATAAAACTACAACGTAGTAACGTCAATACCATTCTTACTTGCCTCACCACTGTTCACAGTTTACACAGAGTTTGGACAGACAAGGGGAAAGAATTTAGACCAAGTGGACTTGGTTCGTACCTTTGCAGCATTATCGCTGTCGGTTATATCAACAGTCCATTTAGACTTGTTTCTTTTATGTGCTTTTAATAATAGTAATAATACTCAGTGGTACTGACGTTACGCACTTTGAATTCACACCTAGCATTCATTTTATTTTAGATTAGTTCTTTTTCATTTCAGTAAAGTGTCCATTCATATGAAAACTAAACATATTTTTTTTTCTATACATTTCCTAACAAAACAAAACCAAAAAAAAAAAAAAATCAACGTGAATATAGGTTCCTTGAATGGGCAGGGTTGGGGTGTGATTGACTTCCCCCGTAACCAGTCAGCATGCTGGGAGAGTACTGTACGTCCAGAATAACGACCGGATGCAACGGAGGACAAGTTGAGATGGTTCCAAAGGTGTATCGAGAGAAAATAATACAAAAAAAGGAGAGAAAAAGATATGTTATTCACCCATGTGAAGATCAACTCATCAAGAGTAGAGGACAGTTCATGTTCTACCCACTATCTGACCAAAAGGCATTAATAAATTTATGCAGATTTTACGGTTTTTCAAATAAAACTCAGAAGAGAAAAATAAGTAAATTACTGAATTTTTAGGAGATTTTTAGAACAACTAAAGTAACAAGAAAATATGTTCATTTTTTTGCCCCCCCCAAAAAAAAACTTAACTCAAGGTCCCCTTTCCTGCTTAATCCAGGCTTTCAACTGCATCTCGGGGTCTTCCTCAGCTGATGGAGTTTGCTCAGTTGTCATGGAGATGACACAGTTGTCATCACAAGACTCAAGTATGAAACTTTGGTTACGTGATTACATGTGGTCCAACTGTATACGGAGGGAAGACTAACTTCAAACTTGATTCACCGAGGAAGACCACGAGATGTGATTGAAAGCTAAGAAAAAAGTGAGTAAGGGAACCTTGAGTTAGGATTGCTTTGATTCTTTTTTTATGTCAAGAATAGGCTTTCAAAGCTGAATGTTTATAATTATTTTATTTCTAAAAGTTGTTTTGGTCGAGAGGATCTTTTAAAATGGCCAGATAGTGACGATAAAACAGGAAAATCTCTCATGTTTACGTCAGTAACATGTTAATACTCTTTCATGTTTCACACACATTATGAACAGGCATAATAAAAAAGAACAAAAGGCCAGCCCACAGGGTCCTGCGAGGTTGAAGCCCCTCCACCACCACGTTAGTCCCGTTTGCTACCGATTAAAGTGAGCGTGTGCACTGACAGCAATGATAAAATGGCACAGATTGTGATGGCATCACAAGAACAGAGGAACTCACAGAGGGGGGTGGGGACTGCCTGTCAGTCAAGGGTAGGCTCTCATAGCCAGGGTTGCCATTGGAGGAAACGTTTGGAGTCCTGTATAGAGATAGAAAGAGACAAGGACAGGAGAGGAATGGAGGATGAAGAAGAGAGGGAAACAGGGGTGAGACACATTGAGAAAGACAAGAGGGGAACGAGAGGGCCGCAAGGGTGACGGGAGCCAAGGACAGGTAAAAGGAAAGAAGGAGAAAGAGCGGTTAGAAATATAGTGTGGAAAAATACAGTGCGCAGAATAACTAGTTGGTATTAGTACCACCGGGGCACAAGCAAGGCACTCTGAGCACCAGCAGCAGGCGCACAGTCCACTCCTGACTGATGATGCACTGCAGGATTTATAGAGTAATCTGCAACTACATGCATTCAGGACTGTGTATGACTCACCAGCCTCATTTCAGCTGTAATGTGGTTTTTCTAATGAATCTATTTATCTGCATGATAAACCCCAGAAAGCTTTTAAAGCAATCCTGAGCAGTTTCCATTTAAGAGGAGTAGACTGTTTTTGTTTTGACTGCTAGCTCAGTTCCTGCACCTTGCCATTTAAGTCAGGCTTGTCTGTGTTAATATTAGATATGGGAGCAGTCAAGATAATAAGCTGGCAGGAGAATAGGAAGTTAAATAGTCCACGATTAGGTGGGTTTCTCAGAGCACTAACTAAGCTTGGAAACTTCAGTGAGGGAGAAAAGGGGGAAAAAAAGCATAATAAGATGAGAAAATTGAGAGCGAGAAAGAGGGAGAGTCAAAAATAAGGAAGCAGGAGGAATGATGAAGAGCGAAGAGCAAGGACAGATCCAGAGAGATAATCTGAGACACCACAGCGAGGAGACAGATGAGAGTGATGCAGGAGGGTGTGTGTGTGTAGGGGGGGGGGTTACCTACAGTCAACCTGAGCCTCACAGCGGCAGAGTTTTTACGAGCGCGGCCTCGTCAATGACACCCTTCCCCCCAACACAGCAGTAGTCTACTACTGTTTAGGAGACAGGACGCCATTTGAGACAAGATCTGTGAAATGATCGAGCGGCCTACGTCGTCTGTCCGGAAACACTCGACAGACGAATAGACAGACACACAGACAGACAGACAGACCTCTGGAGTTGTGTCTGTTTCTCTGCCTACACTGTAGTCCATATTGACCTGTCTGTGTGTCTGTCTGCAATGCATGTGCTTAACCTGACAGCTCTCTAATCCTACATATGGACAAAAGTGTGTGAGCCTAGCTGACTATTCTGCACTCTAACTACCTAATCTGTCTACTCTCGTGTCAAGATGTATTTGTTGTTATGTTGTCAATACTATTATGTGTGTGTCATGAGGGGAAAATATCTGATGTCATAGCTGAATGTCTTCACCAAAAAGATTATGTATCTGCACAAAAACACATTAATAGTCTCTATGAATTGTTAATGTAAACACTGTGTTGGCACACTACATCCTGGACTCTTTAAAATCTCTGATCTGGGTGGGGCATGAGTACAAAAGTTGCCCGTAGGTACAAGCTTGAAGCTAAAACTGTATCTAAGGGCAACCTCTTCTGGGACGTTCTGTCTGTCTGTCTGTCTGTGTGTCTGTGTGTCTGTGTTACTCACGGGAGGGGCGGCGCGCTAGAAAAGGGGGGTGTCCACCCGGCCCCCGGGTAATTATAGAAGGGGGCCATGGCCCCTCGCTGAGACCCCGAGGCCGTCTGTCTACGTGCCTGATGGGAGGTGAAGGGGTCCTCACTCTCGCTGTCCGAGTCTTCGTATTCTTCTGATTCACTGTCACCGTCCATGAAAGAGAAAGAGAGAGGGAAGTGTGTGAGAGCAGAGGAATGACGAGTGTCTTCATACTTTATTCTCTTCATAGCTGTATTATCGTAGTTACATATTCTGTTTACGTTGAACTTTTGACATGCGTTATGTTCCATGTAGTGTGTTTCAGTGTACCTGCCCTTTGTTCCTCCTTTCAGGGAGCTGAGACCAATCAGTGGCAGCTGATCAACCTACAAGAGCCCTTCCTTTCTTTGTTTTTTACTTGATAAACTTAATTTTTCAAACCTAATTTTAGTTTTCTTGTTCATGTTACTTTCCCTGAACCAGGGCTGTAACACATGACACATGATAATATTTCCAGAAAAAAAGGATGAGATGCATAAGTCAGATTTTAAAAATTATGTATCAAACCACAGTTGTCCACCACAGAAACCACCAAGCTACTAAGATACAGGACTACTAAACAAGCAGCACTCCTAAATTATAGATATGATATTAAGCTTTTGATACAATAATGTAACTTTAACATACATGCCAATAAAGTTTTAACGAATAAAGAATTACAAAACAAATACCAAACCTGGCTCTTTGCTGTGGACACATGAGGGCTTGAATGTGGATTTCAGCATACCTGAAAATAACTACTTTTCTTCATATATATATATATATATACACACACACAGACCCAAAAATCCTGAATACCAAACTGTACCTGCTCTCAAATAAAGGTTATCTGAAAGCATCCTGCTACAAGCCATTTATGTGGAATGTTGAAACATTATTATGTTGTTAAACTTTTGTTTATGCCAGTGATCTTCTGAAATTTCCCAAGAACCTATTATTTAGCAAACTTTACTTTTTCCATTTTGCATGCCAAGTGGTATTCATAAACACATTTTATAACCACAATCTGCATGTGGATGATCAGGACATTATTTTTTAATGAATACAAGAAACAAGGAGTGTACGTCCTCCTGACACTGTGGGACAAGTAAGATTTATTGCTGCTCGAGGACTTCAACTTGAGTTCAATCATCATTGTTTGCCAAAGTCCTTTTCTTGAACTACTTTTGGCAGTGTTTCTGGCAGGAAATTTACAGAGAATAAATGAGTGCAGGAAAAAAGCAATACCTTGATTCTCCTTATTTTTATTACAAAACAATTTTTAAAAATGATTGCAGCAAAAATTACATAAGTACACTGCACACACGCTTCTACACAAGTGTTTCTTTTGTGTAGATCTCTGACATACACTGCAGATGCACACATGCACATTTAACACTCCTGCTCTCACCTGGGGAAGCTCCTCCAGGCACCTGGCAGAGAGCAGAGAATGGCAGTGAAGGCCAGAGCAGAAAGGAAAGAGTAGAGGGAGAGGTAGAGCAATCCCTCCATCCCATCATAGCACAGGCCTTTCAGCGAGTCAATATAGTCCTAAAAGTAAAGGGCGGAAAACCAGAGAAGGAGGAATAAACGTAAACAAAGAAGCCTGTTGATTAGTTGTTATTGGTTGTTATATGCAATGCTCAATGCCTTGGGTTACCTTATTCAGACCTCTGCAGTTCAGTAGTGCCACCAATTGATGAAAGTTGCCCTCTGTGGAGTTGAGTATCTGCTGAACATCCCTGAGTGATTTCTGCAGTTACAAAAAAAATGTGAGAGCATGTGAGAAAAATCACCGCAAAGTTGGTCAACACGTGGCAGAAATGTTATTTCTTTACTGTCATACAATATAACATTACCTCAGCTTTGGGGAACTGTGGGAGAGCATTTCTTTCCAGGCTGGAGAGGTGTGTGTGGATGTTGGACAGTGCCCTCTGCGACTGGGTCAGCAGCTGAAGCCCACAAGTCAGTTGAATTATGAGCTTTTATTTTACTTTCTTGTTCAAATACACCATTAATATGCTGAGAGTGTAGCTATTTATCAGAGGAGAAAATCATTTGAGGACAGGACGCCCAAGCAACAGCTGTGCATCCTGTCCTCAAATAATTTGTCCTTATCCACCCTTGAGTGAGTTTGACATGCAGCCTGCTCACTTACTTTAAAGGGGACCTATTATGCTTCTCCTTTATTTTCAGTTATATATATATAATGTTACAATGTTAGATGTTCATATTAAACGTGGCCAAAGTTTCAAATAATGAGGTAAACATATGTAGAAGTAATCCCTGTGAGCAGAAAGCACCTGCTTCGGGTTGCTCTGAACGCTCGGTTTCCAACGTTTTTTTTCTGCTTCCAGCCTGAGCCAACATCAACGTGTGATGGATTTCTTTATATGGTCCTCTGCTCCAGCGCTGCAGTGTGTGTGTCAGCTGCCCGTTGGAGTTAACTGCTCCGCTAACATTATGGTATTTCTGTTTGTACTATTCCTCCCTGCATTATTTCTAACTGATCTGCTGACGCTAACAAAGCTCTGATAAAACAGTGGATAAACACGTTTCATTTCCTGTAAATTCTTCACAATGAAAGTCTCCTGTTATTTACTCATTTAAAAGCTTTTAATTTGAAGCAGCAAAAGCAGGAAATGTTGGGTTTTCATCAGCAGTAACTTAACTCGACTACAGCTGAAAGCAATCAGCAAACAGTGAAATAAGGCAGATGTCGCAGAGAGAAACTACACTTCAAACTACAGAGATTTCATTAGAAGCTACAAAAGTATAGAGAGATGAACACAAACAGGATAAAGATGTTGAACAATAAAGCGGTAATGAGCCTTACCAAACAGAGACATCCTGCTGTAATCTTTGTTGCTGCGGATGTTCGTGCTGACCATTTGCATATTTCAGATCGGATTTTGGCTTCAAAAAGTACGGATGTACTTGAGAAGTTTATATTTTGAGTAAAGAACAAGGACAAGAAGCAAAATCCGACTACTATAGTTTGTTTATGCTGCCTCCAGAGCCTTCTCCCGGAGCTGCGGGAAGCTTCCTGAAGCTGGCCAATCAGAACAGAGTGGGCTTTTAGGGAGGGGAGGGGAATCTAAAACAACCTGTTTTAGAGAAAGGCTGAACTGAGGGGCTGCATAAACGGCCAGTATAAGATAAATAAGGAGTTTTTTGAGCTGTGAATAATGCAAAGCTACTCCAGTGGTGTCCAAAAATAAAAATATAGAGCTGGAAATGAGCACAATAGGTCCCCTTTAAATCACTGTCAGCTAAATGCCTGTAATGTAATATGTTATATAGATAAAACATGTGACTGACAGAGGTCACATTACCTGCTGGAACGGACTGTTCATGCGCCTGCTGCAGGTCAGGTAATAATCCAACACATCTGAATGGCCGACAAAACACCAGTGCACAACAGATCAGTGGACAATAGAAAAGATGTGGGAACATTTAACATTCATTATACTGAGTTTCTGCTGACATGAGCACAGTTGAGGGGTTGGGGGGTATTTTTAGACAGCGTTGCTTGTACAGGAACAGACTTCTACTGTACCTGAGCTGGTGCCAGTGTTGAAGTGGGTGGAGTTGAGGACGAATGTGTTTGGATCTGAGCAGAAGTCACTGAGAGCCTGGCGGTACAGCAAGAGTGACAGGGAGAGCGAGAAGGGATGACAGGATAAAGAGGGTCAAAGAGAAAAAAAAAACAGCAGGAGAAGAGGGACAGATGAGGAAATGATCACAAGGGAAAAGTTAGTAGACACACTGACCAACTGACATACTTACCGCCTCAGATATCTGACTACAGCTGACAGTATACTGGAAGATATTGATCTGCTGCTGCTGCCTGCATCACATGCTGTCCTGGATAAACCTGCACTATGCCCTGACATCCAAATATCTTTCCATTAGCTCATCACTCACATCTGTTGCCCTCTTTTTCCATATCATCTCTATACAGTAGGGTCCAAAAGTCTGAGACCAAAGTGGTGCTCAGACCACTTTGGTCTCAGACTTTTGGACCCTACTGTACATTACTGCACCTTCTTGCCTATTTTTACATTGATAATGCACCCACAAACATGCTCAGCTTGAAATCACCCCACCAGAAGAGGGAGTGAGAGCCACACAGAGAACCCGGCGGCTGACAAGAAAAGCGGTGACCCCGAGACAGAATAAAGTGGGCAGGCCCACAGCTGGCCCTTTGTTTCCCTGTCAGTGACCAGGGACAGAGCGTCTCTGTGCGGACCCACAGGCCTTGGGACATCTCCCGCCAGCTCCACATGACACTGAGACTGTTAAAAACAGGCAGCAATGCAGAAAAACAGGCACCATTTACCCCCCTTCACACACCCCCAGCTCAGACCCAAACTGTCTCCCCCTTCAGAGAGTATGCCCTCTCCAGCCAAACTTCAAAAGACAAACTGAAAATGGGCATAAAACTTTCTCTGTGCTCTTTGTTGCTGATAAATGTCACCGTTGGCGGGACTGTTGCTTGTCGGACACACTGGTGATGTTGTCATGTGTGGGCGATAAAAGCACAGCTGGACTTTTAGCTGAACATGGTCCAGCGGCGTGTTTGTGAATTTCACTTTCACAGGATTACACTCTCACTTCCACTTTGCTTTTCCTTCTGGTTTGCTCAGTCTGAAGTCCCAAGGGGCCGAGGTACAGTAACAGCTCGAAGGCTTGCACTGTGCTCTCTCTGTCTCTATCACTCACTCTATCTCACTCGCTCTATAAACTGATTTTGAGAGGCACTCTCCCGCTCTTCCTCTCCCCTCCTCACTCTCGTTGAAAGCACTTCTCTTCATCTTCTATCTTTACTTCTCGAAGCCAAACGCCCACACACTCGCAAACATACTTACATGAAACACGCGCACTTTAATGCACAAACACACTTTGTTCACAAACGTGCACACGCGCATTGAATCTTTAATCTCTGCCCCATTTTCCAGCCTTTTTGGGCCTCTGCCATGACTGCAGCGTTCCCTAGGAGGCAGGTCTTTTCACAGTTTAGCACAATGGGCACAGAAATCACAAACACGCACACACACACACACACCGCTTTGGCCTGCCATCAGGGGTCGGCCTCCTAAAGCTCTCTTTCCTCCGCAATAGCCAGCCAATCCCTCCCATGATAGTCCCATTCACTTCCTATTCCTCCTCCCTCCAGTTCTGTCACCATAGCAGTTTCACTCGGTCTACTCACCACTACAGTGGCAGTCTCCAAGCCCAGGGAGCCCCAGCTGAGGAAGAGCGCCAGCCACGCCAGCACGGTCATCCTGTGGGGGAACAGCGCAAACGCTTCAGCCAAGATGACACACTGACCATCAAGCCAGCATTGTGTTGTGTTGGTTTGTTTTTAAAGATACATGAGTGTGTGTGTGTGTGTGTGTTTGTGTGTGTACACTCACAGGATAAGCAGCCAGCGTGCTTGCTTGGCCAGTCCCAGTAAGATGAACAGACATACTATGAGGTCCAGCAGCAGCAGCAACACATATGACAGCCACCTGTAAAAAAAACAAACACCACATACAGCAATTGTCACTAAATTAAACACTATATTAATGTTGAGCCTTAAAGTTCATTCTTGGTCTCATAGTCAGGCTTCAGAGGATGGATTTTGCTCATTTGTGACTTAACTTTTTTATTTGTTAAACTATTAAAAATGTGTACAAGAAAGCTTTTTTGATACAACTCTACTGTGGTTACACACATGCAAAAAAGAAGCTACTGGTTACAAAACATGTGACTATAACCGCTATGTTGAGCTGTTCTTCCGCTGAGAAGAGCCACAGAAACAACTGTCTACAAAGGGATTTTTGATGATAACTGTTGGAAAGACGTTATGTCTCTCACTTTAGCACCTTTTACGTATGTAAGAAAAAAATGTTTTAATTATTATTTTCTATTAGATTTTTCATCCCAGCCATTCTGAGTTTGTTGTGTGAAATGAACCTTTCACCAGATTCAGATTTTCCCACCTCATTTGTCATCAAAACTTGCTATTTTTTTCCAGTATTTCCAGAATTAAAATTTCCGGAAGTGTAATAAGATTGATAAGATTCTGATGACACTGCGCTGATCTAGGATTAAACAAAAAAAAAGGAGACATTACTCAAAGTTTATCACTGGTCTTTTTGTTACTCCCTTTTGCAATATTTTCTATATAAAGATAAGAGTGACAACACATTCCTTTGTATCATGTTACGGAAGCAATGCACTTATGAGGTCAAAGCTTACTTAACTTACTGTTAAAGGGAAGGATGTGTTTTTTTCTGCGTGTGATCTGTTTACGAGAAGCAGTGCTTAAGCTCAGTTCATATTGATATTACTCAATAGATATTATGCACCTTTATTTATAAATTAAAGTCATTTCACGGAATATAAAAGTATCTCATGAGGAGGAAAGACGTCTTGTCATCTTGAAAGAAATTTCATTGAACTACCGCAACAAACTTGTAATAAATAAACATGCAACATTTATGAGAAGCTGGGTTGGATGGTTTTCTCAGGCTCTTACAACACTTTAAGAGCAGGGTGTGGGAATGTTAATAAACAGCCTGAGCATGTTGATATTTGTGCAACTGACCACCAAGGGGGTTTGTTCACATTACTATGGAGAAAGAATCACCATTTCAAATGTCTAGACAGCTAAGATTGTTGTTGTTGTTGTCGTTGTCGTCAGATTGTCTGCATGTTGCGTCTTTGCTAAATGAACTAGTATGTTGTCAGAGTACAATCAACAGTTGTAAAATGTCATAATGGGTCTTTCCATATACTTGGATAAACTCAATATTCTGCTTGAGTAAATCTATGTGTTAATGCCCTTAATGTTAAATGCCTGGACTGGAAATTCAACAGATCAATATCAGTTTTGTAAATGGGTAAAACAAGAATTAAGATATTTTATTAAAAAAAGGAATAAGAACAAAGTTATGCCATCTATTTTATGAGAAACTGAAGCATGTTTAAGAGGAATCATTATGTTTCGCACAGTTACCAACAGACTGAAAAACATGTATGAACAAAACTATTAAGGGTCAAATTGGAGGCAGTAAAGAACATAAACAGTGACTTACCCAGGCCAAACTGACTATCACTGGCCATGTTCACTACTGATGGTTTGGCAGGAGATATAATTTTTTGGGGCATTTCTGATTGAATACTTTGAACAAACAGGAGGAAATATTGATGTTTCTCTACTCACACTAATACACTTTCATCAACAAGTAAAAATATCATATCCTGAATCGAATCTGAGATTAATCAATACTCACAGATCTGAGCAGTATTTAGTATTTCTTATGAATAATCATCAAAAAAAACAAATGTTTATTTGAATTAAACATCTGGCCTCTCTGAACTGCAGCCTCACCTGTAGTCCTCATTCACCATCAGCGTGTTGGCTGCCCAGCCAGGTGAAAAGGGGTTGGGCATGAGGCCACTGGTAGGGACCACTGTAGGAGCCATTGAGGGCGGTACTGGGGTCAATGGTATGATGGACGCCCCACTGACACTGCTGTCATTCCCCAGCCCGACGTCAACGCTGGACCGGGCCAGGGAGATGGAGGAGAGGAGGTTGATCACATTCTCTGATAACCTCCGGCAGTTCCGCAACGACACCAGGAAGGGTTTACTGCCAGTAAAGAGCTCCTCCATTGTGGTCAGCGGGCCAGAGACAGACAGCTGCAGCCCAGCAATCGTGTCTGAAATCTGGAGAGGGAGGAAGGAAGAATGTGAGGGGAGTTAAGTGGCATGGAATCCACATATTAGAGATGTTGATGCTCATGAATCACGGTCTGCTTTGAGTGGTTGCGTATGGAGAACTGAAGATGTATTTAGGCATTTTGGGTCTGTGTGTCCCTTGTAATCTAAACTAAAACAAGCTCAGCTCCTGAAATCATCAAACTGCTACTGGTTAAACTTTAGACATAAGAGAGAGATGAAACCCTTATTTATTAAATTTCTTTTGAATTAAAAATAATATAACTTAAGATCTTTTAGATCCCAGATGGCTGCAGTACAGAGACAGAGGTGAGCACAAACCTTCTGAGACTTGTTTAGGAATATTAAGATGAATAACATGTTAACTGAAGCAATGTGTATTAATTCAGAATAGTGTATAGGTTATATAAAAAGGCTTTTAGCCTGTTATTTAATGTGCCTCTTCTACAACTTTGCAGCAGAGTTTCTTTCTTCCTTTTTAAAAATTTAAATATTTTAAATTGTTGTTAATTTCATGTGTCATTTGCTACATGTGATATTAAAGATTTCACACAAATAAAATGACCTTTTTAAGAAATATAATTGTTTATATGTTTTTGCAGGTGAGGGCTGTTTTTTATTAATGAATGAACAATGGCACAGATGTAGAGTAAATCCTAGTCTCTGATTGGCTGTTCCTACTATATACTAGAGTTACTCCTACACCTTGCTATGAGTACAGCAGGTGTAAGTCAATATATAAATATGTCTTAATCTTCACTCTCAGAAAAGAACTTTTAAGTGAGCGCTTTGGAGCATACTTAAGTATAATTCTTAGAAGTTTGTTAAAGGTGCAGGATTTGTTGGTTGATGTTTGTAAACACACAGCATTCAAAGTTGGCTCCTCCTCTCCGGCTCAACTAGGGAGAGAGAGAGAGAGAGCAGCGGTGGTCGAGTGATAAAACGTCTGATTTTTTTTACATCAGTCACGTTCTAAAGCACAACAAACAAGGTGTGAACGGAGCATCATCCTATCTGCTGTCTCTCTGCTCTGCGTGTGTGTAGCTCAGCCCCGTTCTCGGCCAAGCACACACACAGACCTGCGGCTCTTTATACATCCATGACACAGAGACAGAGAGCAGAGCAGAGCAGAGCGGAGGAGAGAGACCCTGCGCGATGTTATTGGCTGGGAGCTACATACCAGAGCGCAGGGTCTCTGCAGATAAATGCAACGCCATACTCCTAGTGGGTCATAAGTGAGGACTGAAAGGGGTTACTGTTGTATGTTTGTTTTTTTAGGAAAATCCTGCATAGTACATCTTCAAATACAGGACCAGTTTATTCTGTTCAATATCTGTGTGACCTATTGTGTGTGTGTGTGTGTGTGTGTGTGTACTGCCTTGGTGTGTGAACTTTCCTGTGTCATCTTTAATGTACCCAATGAGCCTGATTGTAGTGCACATTTACACTACTCATGCAACTGACTAATATACTTCAAATCCAAACTTCATTTCCTTTATTACAATAAATGATCAAAATTTTCTGGCATTTGCGTATCCATTCTTGTTTTTGACATGAGTTATTCCTCTCTTTAAACTGTGTCTAATGCTGTCGCTTGATGGTGGTCAGATTAAATAATCTGCTCTATTTCAATTTATTGAGATGGATTTGAATGGATTTGAGTTGAACTGATTCACTCGTGTTTTTCCACCTGCTCATAGGTATTTATATGTATATTGTCATCTACAGATAAATTACTGTAGTTTTTTCCTGACCTGTATCTTCCACCGAGCGCAGTGGAGCAGTCTGACACACAAACCACTGTCTGATCACAGGGAAATCGATAAAACAAGTGTTTGTATCCCATTTTCTTTTTCTCTCAGCAGACCACATGTGAGCATGAATCTCTCTGTCTCTCTTTCTCACACACACACACAAACACACACACCACACACACAAGCAGGGTAGATATTCTGCGTGACATTTTACTTGCGGAGAGCAGCACTCACCAGCAGATCGATGGAAGCTAGCGTATAATTGGCTGTGAGAAGAGACGAGGTCAACTGATACATCCCATCATTAGCTTCGCTGTTGCCATAGAAACCGATGCCTATGGCAACACTGCAAAGGGGAGAAAAAAAAAAAGGAAACATGAACACATTGTGGGAGGGTGTATACAGTATGTGTGTGAGAGAGGAATAGAAGAACAGATAGCAGAGGCATAAATGTAATGTTTAATTCAGTGTGTATGTACATTTTAAATGAATGTGACACAAGGAGATGGAGCTGGAGAGGATGTGATATGTGTGCTCTGGATGAGCATACCAACAACGGAGCGCAGGGGGAAAGGATTAAACAGATGATGGGGAAAAAAAGCTGACTCTTAGGACTGAACGGTTAAGCTTCAGCAAGGAAAAGTATTCGAAATGTTAAACATAGTGACATGTTTACACATCTTTCTGTTATTCAAATATTCAGATTAAGGCTCAGGCCAGATGTTCATCAAATCCCCTCAAACCCGGGAGGAATGGTATGACCCAATCTCCCACAAAGTATGTGACCCAGATTAGAAAGCAGGGGGGAAAAAGGAGGAATGTGAGTCTGCGTCCGTGTGTGCTTTGCATTGCAAGCTGCCAAATGTGAACGCTGTCTAATGCAGCTGCATTTCAAATGACATACGCCTGTTTTTGCACTTGTGACCAAAGGCCACCATCTGGAGGAAAAGAGTGTCACGTGAAATATTTTCAAGAGGTAAACTGCAGCATTATTTTTTCATGCGGTCTAAAACAGGGAGAGCCGTTGTATCGAGCTTCACAGAGGAAGACGACTACATTAAATTACATGACGCTCCATAAGGGGGAGACACGAACCACATCAACCTACAGTCTGCACATGATGACATCATTATGACAGCTGAAATCAGATCCCCAGTACATTATGTTCTATGATATAGCTTCATAGTCAGACAGCATTGCACATAAACGTGCTGCGAATGGACTTGAATATAATAACAGGCACTGCTGAAGCATTAAACTGCACTATAATTTCATTACAGCACACAGCTGAGCCTGTAGCTTTAGATTTAAAAAGGTCTGATAGGCAGCTGAGCTTCCCCTCACAGACTTTTGCTGGACTGTCATGGACAGATGACAAACAGCGTTTCTGTGTAATGTACAGCGGAGATAATGCACTGACTTGCTGACTGCATGGTCACAAGATCTGAGGGGAAAACCAGTGGGTGAATGAACACTGTACTGTAGGTGGGTGAGCTGAGATCATCCTCACACACAGTACACGTTGACGGTAAACCCCTGAACACTGAAATCTACACACACACACATAGTGCTGTCATACGCCTGTGGTTGATAAACAGCAACATAACATGACTATCAGCTGTCATCCAGCCTTCCTGTCGTCTCCAGTGACATTGGTGATGGTGTGAGACACTAAAAAGCACATGACGATGGAGAGGGGGTGACGGCTTGTGATTCAGAGCCTTGCTGCTGCTCCACCTAAAAGGCAGCGGTGTAAAGTATTTAAGTACATTTACTCAAGTGCTGCAACTATTTTAGTACAATTTTGAGGTACTTTACCTGTTTTTTTTAGATTATGTTACTTTCTACTTCTACTCCACAACTTTCAGTGGTAAATATTGTAGTTTTTACTCCACTACATTTATCTTGACTACTACAGTTACTTGTTACTTTCGGATTAATATTTTACATGAAAAAACAAATGATAAGCTTATTAAACACAATGCATCGATAAAGATTGTGGTTCCCAACCTTTTGGCTTGTGACACTTTACAAAAAACAATGTCTACCCGGGGCTCTTCGTCACGTTTCAGATGGTTTCTTTTAAATAACTATTTTGGGCTCAAAGAAGTAAAATGATCCAATATTTCAAAAAAAAAAGATTCAAAAAAAGATTAGACAAAAGTCCAAAACAATGAATAAAAATGTGTGTTTTTTCCATCTTTCCTCTTTTATTAATCATCTCACGACCCCCCAGATTTATCTTGTGTCGCTTTGGAGGGGCCCACTGGACTAAAGGACTAAACTCGATAACTGTATACAAAGTAGTTGAAACTAGCTCCACCTGGACCAGCTACAACAGTAAAATGCTGCTAATACATTGATGCATCAGTATTCAATCTAATAATATGATGTATAATAATATACATAATCAATCCCATTTTTCTGCATGATGAGTACTTTTTATACTACTTCTATGTAAGATTTTGATACTGAACTTGTAATTGAGTATTTTTACTTCACTTGTACTTAAGCAAAAGATTCAAATACTTCTTCCACCACTGCTAAAAGGCAAACTGTTTGTGCCTGTTGTCATTAATGACGTCTGAATCCCCCTTCTCACCAGCACAGCGTGACGGCCGCCACCGCCACCCACGTGACGCAGCAGATGCCCCGCCCCTTCTTCCCACTGTAACCGTGACCCGTGCTGCCGTCTTCATCCTCCTCCTCCTCCTCTGATCCCTCGCTCCGGTCACCACGGTGACAGCAGCAGTAGTGTATGAGGAAGGAGAGAACCACCAAGAGGGAGAGAACGAGAGCAATGGCTGATAAACTGGACAAAACCAGCAGGGTCTGAGGAAGAAAGAGAAGAGGAGGAAGAGAAGTCAGTAAATCTGAAAAATGGCACTTTAATTCCATTTTTACAAGTGCAGAAGAGCAATTTGAGAGGGTAGCTTGTCATAGTGTCCCACCCCCATTAGCAGCAGGAGATAGTGATTAAAAAGGTATGAGAATATAAATTGTGTGTGTCAAAAAGGCCATAAAAAAATCAAGGATCCAGTTACACACTACATGCATTAACACAGATGGATACACAATTAATTTGAGGTGAATCTTGACCTTATATACTTATTTCAAAGGCTTTAACCATGAATCCCTGATCTGTCTACGCAGTAGTATCACACAGTGAACGTTAATGTCACTAAGCCATATCAGACTCTGCATTTGATCAGGCTCCATGTCATAAAGTCAACATTACTGAAATGCATTTTGCTACAACATGTATCTACAGTATTATCCTTCATCCATCTGTCCGTCTGTCACTCCCCATTCCTCCACCTTCTCTCTATCTCACCTCCTGCTCTCTGAAGCCCCTCCCCATCGCTCCACTCAACCCATCCCTCTTTCCCCACGTTCTCCCTCGCTCCCACTCTCCTTCTTTCTATCCACACCACTGAATCTCTATTAATAATCTGTGACCTACTTAAATACATTCACTGCCACTCTCTCTCACTCTGACTCGCTTTTGCCTTCCCTCTCTCTCTCTCGCTCTCTCTCTGCCCGATCTTCTCTTCAGCAAACTCCTCGCATTACTCATTCCCTCTCTCATTCTCTCTCTCGGAGCACTTTCAGTCTCTTTTGTCTTTCTGTTCTGCAGGATAATTTGCGTCCCCCCCCCCCCCCCCCCCCCCCCCCTCCTCTTTGTACCGCAGAGAAGTCACAAACACGCACTGTGAGACACGGCTAGCTGGAGCGTTTGTATGAAGGCCCGTCGGAGGAGAGGGATGAAACCTTTTGAATTCTGCAGCAGGAAATTGCACAATTCAAAACCGTGCAGGCAACAGCAACTGTTGGATGCATGCTAAAGGACTCACATCATCTCATGCACTACCTGATACCAAATTGCATTTAAAAAAAAAAAAAAATCGCCAATTTGCACGCACAGAAGCAGGTGCAATGTCACGGCTGTGTGACTGTTCAGAAGAGCATTAAAACATCTAATGCAAGGTGGAAAAAAAAGATTAGATATGAACTTAGGGGTTCTTGGCTGTGTCCCCATCAATAATTAGGGCAATAAAGTGGCATGAAAAAGCGTTTTTAAATGACTGTAAATGCCATCATCATAGCTCTGCAGATTGCTGTTAAATTCAAGGATTTATGGAGCAATTTATAGTGTGATGTGGAGCAAATTGCCCTTCACTCAGTTATTTAATTGTACAAAATTCCTGTGCATGTATAGCTACAAATGGAGCAACAGGACTGTAATTATTACGCAATGTGCCACCTCAGATTGGACGGATACAGTGCAGCATGTGGTTACAGTGTTGTGTAAGTGACTGTGGCAGGTGTCCGTTACCTGCTGGTACTCCCAGCTGTCAGGGACAAAGATGTTGTCCCTCATCTGCATGGTGAGGTCCAGCCGGGGGAGGGCGTGACACATCCTCACCCACAGCGAGGGGCTATAGCTGGGCACCGTTGTCATGGCAGCCATTTTCTACTGCCACTGGTCCCCTCCTCCACCCTGTGTGAGGGAGGGGGGGGAAAGAGGTGTCAGAGCAGTCGGGATGTGAAGTAAGATCAGAGGAGAGGAAAAAAGGTAAGGAGGGGGTGATGGTCTTTCCCGAGCTCACTGTCAAACTGAAAGGACAGAGAGGTCAATGCCAGCTCTAAGGCCATGGTGCCCCTCCTCCATCCGGGCACAGAGGAGACAATTTATGACCAGTGATCACCTGAGAAAAGCAAGGGTCAAAATGTCAGCCATACTTACTGGAAACTAGCTTGGGGGAGTGTAAATCTGTGCACACACCGCACCCAGAGAGGAGGCTGTAGTGCGCTGCTGAGTTTTATGATTTACCTTGTAGTTCAGGTAACGCACAGGTGTTTGCTCCGATCTTATATCAGTTCATCATGGCAACACTAACTATAAGGTTGACATATAAGACTGGATGAATAAAACCAGCTTGTCACATAAATTAATACTTTAACCAGCTTTACCTGTTCAAATCTTTGGATTTGAATATTTTTGAGAAATATATCAGGTTTTTGGTCGCATGCAATGTGTTTAGAGATGAAATAATTAGTCGATCAACAAATTTGTTGAACAACGGAAAATTAATTAACAGCATCTTTGATAATTGATTGATCATTTAAGTCTTTTAATCAGGCAGAAATCTTAAATATTTGCTGGATTCAGCATTTCAAATGTTAAGAGTTAAAGATTTTCTGTGTTATATCATCTTAACTTGAACATCTTTGGGTTTCAGACAGCTGGTCGGACAAAACTAAACATTTGGAGATGTAACCTTGGACACTGGAAACTGCATTTTCTGGCATTTTATAGTGTAATTAATTACTAGTTTAAAAAAAGAGTAGAAATCTGTGAAAATTATCATTAGCTGTGCCATAAACAGAGAGATTACATTACTATATGTAACAAAATGTGGCTGCTTTGCATAGACTTCTTACTTAACCTTAAGAAAAAACAGTATATGCCATAGGAGCAGCACGGATTATATAGGGGATATACAGGGTCTTTGAAGGGGTCTCTCTGGCAGGATACATACAGGGGGAAGAACAGTGTTTAATGCACCAAGCAGACCACGATACAAGAAAACATGTATTTGACTCCATCATCACCCACTGTTCAGTGTTCAGCATCTCTTACTAAAGCCGGCCAAGGGGGGGGGAGAAAGTAGGGTAAATACAAAGGGCAAATCCAGTTAGCCCAAACACACACTGGAATCCTCATTACAATGAAAGAGCAGAGGGGGAATAGAGGGCGAGACAGAGCCTGGTAGGCTTCTGATACTGGCTGCCTAGATTAAGAAACCATCAGGGCTTTACTGTTTAAGAAAGGCACGTTTTAAGACAGCTCAAGAGAGAACGAGCACAGAGAGAACCATTCACAACAACAGCAATGATACAAAGCATTATACAGCACAGCTAAATGCTCATATTCTGCATTTAAGTCAAACAGGATCCAATAATGTCAAATAGATTCTGAACTAAAGGCCTGTGTTGGATTTTATTGTTTAATGCAGCTGCTATTTATTCAATACCACAACCAGCACTGTGTTCTACACTGGTGAGGCTTTTTTTATTGTCCCTATTGATCCACACTTACAATCCATGCAGCACATAATTTTGTCAAATACTGTGCATGATAAAAGTTTTGATTTAGCCACATGTCACATTCAATGCCAGACAACTTCCCCATTCAGATTTGGGGGGGCGGTTATGGCCCAGAACAAGTTAACAGGGGCTGCTGTAAGCCCATTACAATAAGCCTGTTCACCTTAATGGTTCCAGCAGCCCAACTGTCACAAATCAAATCATTGCCAACACTCCATTTCCCTTATTAAAATGGTGCTGAACATAATGGTTCACACGCCGAGAGACTCGAATCCAGCCGCCGCCACACATCAGCAGTGTACACAGACTTCGGTGTCAGTCGTCGTATTTATGAATTTCTTAAGGATCATTTATCTTGAGTGAATTATTAGATTAGATGTATTATAGGAGCTGTGAGGCAGGTCTATGAGGTGCATTTATCAGACTTTGGAGAGCGTTAAAGGTTTTCTGAGAGGCTTAATAATCGAGTAACGGAATAATTCCACAATCAAAGCAGAATCAGTCTACCTGTTGTGATTACCACCACCAGAGAAATGGGCCAATATAGAAAAGCGTTTCCACTGATGGATGACAGATGTGTACTAATAATGATTTTCACTGTGAAGCAAATAAGTGGTGACACGTGCACCATGCAGCATATAAAACCCAACAAAATATGCATGACAGCAGGTTATTTGTCTTGCTGTGGTATCACCTCTTGCACAACACTAATTGGAAAATCGACAGGTCAAAGTCTAGGTAAGATTCTTCAGCAAACCCAGAAAGTTACTGGGACAATCTAATGAGGTGCGGATGGAAGTGAGGAGGGGTTCACAGTCCTGGGGCTGCAGTTACTCAGCAGTTGTCAAAGATAGGAAGCCTCAAGTTGACGTGATGTCTCCTGCCAGCTTGTTATCATGCCTGTTACCATTGCATAACTGAAGGCAAATAAATGTGATTTCGAGCTCACTCGGTGGAGGGAAAAGAAAACGGGAGAGACAAGGAGAGGGATGGACTCTCACCCAGCTGTGGCTTCTGAAGAAAAACAAAGCAGCAGAATCATTTTTATGTTCTGTCAGCACAGAGCTCAGACAGCATCCAAGAAGGGAGAACCAGTTGCAGGATATAAGACTCCATGATGTGTGAATGTACAGGAAAAAAAAGGCCATTTTGAGGCAGCTAATGAGAACAAGGCTGAAGCATCTCTGTCAGCTGAATTTAGGATCATCTTCAGCATAGGAAAATCATTTCCACCTCAGTCTTTTTTTATGACAATACCATTCTCTGAGTCAGAAGATATAAATTATGTAGTTTTTTCGCTGCTGAAACCATGCACTTTCGCAATTCGCCTCATAAAATCTGTTATGGTTCACATTAAAGGCCAAGAAGTCTTCTAACAGGCACTTAACAACAACCTTAATGAGTGTAATTTATTAGAAAACATTACAGCCTCATGACACACTACATCAGTGAGGAGAAATTAATTATAATCTACGTGATCGGTGCGAGTTTACCTTTGTAAAACCATTGTAACAGAGGAATATTCTCAATTAAAATTCATTTTCTGCAGTTTACATTCATCTGCATAATTAATGCTCAGCTCCGACAATGTACCCTCAAAGTGAGTACAGCTGACCGAAGGTAAGTGAGTGCAGCTCATAGTCAGTAAGTCAGCGCAAATCAGTGCTTTGATGTGTGCAAGAGTCCAACATGACAAGTTAATGGTGACAAAATACTTCCACACTACTGACCAAACTGAAAACCCAAAGAGAACAAAATACTTCATTATCTTGCTGATTAACCAAATAGTTCAGAAGCGTTTAGCGAAAATATGAAACAGATGAAACTACAACTGGGTGGAAAAATCATTAAATGCAAATCAAACCATTAAAGCATCACCGCATCAATTTTCTTATTCTAAAAATGTCCATAGGAGAGGACATCCATTAGACATGATAGTTGAAAAGATAAGCATGAATCCATTTTGGCACTACAGTATAATGGTTTGATGAACATCCATTAAGCATATTTGAAAAGATAGGCATGGATCCAAATTAGCACTACACTGTGATGTAGTGTAATGTGCAATTATAATATTATATTTCACTTGCATCATGAATAATCTTTGCAGCCACATCTACAATTAAGCCATAATCGAGGGCTGACAGGAAAGAGATCAGTCTCTTACCTCTGACGGTTGTGTTGGGAGGTTTCTCTCTCCTTCTGTCTCTTCTCTTCGCCTGGTGTCCGTGAAATATTTACCCACTCAAAGAGGTATACCGCCAGCCATCAACGCTTGATGCTCTTGAAAAAACATCATCCTGAAAAAATGGCTTGGAGACATGCCAAAAATATGTCAAAATGGGGGGAGAAAAAAAATGACGCCAATAATTCTTGCAGTTAGTGAAATATTAAATAGCCAATAATTGTATGGTTGTCTGGTGACAGTGGAGAGGTGCTTGTGTTGATGGATGGGAGAGGAGCTCTCAGTGAGAGCAAGTGAGTTAGAGAGACAGAGAGAGAAAGAGAGAGAGAGAGAGTGAGAGAGAGAGAGAGAGGGATTAAGATTGAGGAGACACCCCTAAGGGACTCTTTATCGTTGCATTGTAGCCCTTCGTAGCTTAACGCCCAAGCGACTTCACAACATGGCAGCGACACGATATTGCCCAGAGATAATTAATCTGTTAACGGGGATTAGCAGGGTCCAACCCCTCACTCACTTCATACTGGGCTACCAGAGGCACACTTCTAATGCCGACCCCCACCAACATCCATGCACACTCCCATCAACCTGACCAATCTCTGTCCAGACTACCAGACTGAACTCTGACCAGATTACTGAGAGAAAGCGTCAAAATGCAACTGTGCGCGCTAAATAATGGTGAAAAGAGATTTTAAAAATCCACTCACATGTTGGATGCAAACCAGTGAACTCCCGCCTATGACAGCACAGTTAGGCTGCGTTGTGTCGAGAGCTCATGTGAGGTAGAGATGCATATAAAATTAAGAGTAAAAGAGGCGCACATAGATGAATATGGGGAGGGGGAGATGCAGGGAAAGGCAACATAAAATACTGAGGAGAAAAAAAAAAAAAAGTGGGTTCCCAGGGAGTGATGCTGATAGACAGAGGAGGGAGGGAGAGAGATGGAGTGAACAATGAATAGAGAGGGTGGGGGGGTGGGGGGTGGGGGGAGCAGCATGCAATGGATTTGTAGGCAAAACCAGTTTTCACTGGAGGCAACAGAACAGCATCAGTGAGAAGTAGGCAAAGCAGAGCATGCAACAACACGGGAGAAGTGATGAGAGTGTAGTGATGGAGATGCTCTGACTGAGAAAAGGGAATTGGGAGATTAAATGGTAAAACACAGCAAGAAAGAGTTAAAAAAAAAAAAAAAAGAGTATAGTGTTTGTCTCTCACTCGAGAAAGGGGGGCAGAAAGAAGCGAGCGAGCAAAGAGGGAGGGGGCGGCGTTGGTTTTTCTGTGTCACTGAAAGAGAGTGGGGGAAGGGAGGCTGGGAGATAATGCGAGCAAGGGAGCAAACAGTAGAGAGCCACAGAGCATACTCACTGACTCATATAGACTATGTATAGTGTATGTGTGTGCGTGTGTATCTGGGAGGAAGAGGGGGAAAGAAGACAGAAAATTATATTATGTATGCAAGAGTTGCTCAGGGAGCGTTTACGCAGCCCCTCTCTCTCTCTCTCTCTCTCTCTCTCTCTCTCTCTGTGTGTGTGTCTGTATGTTAACGCACAGCAACAGTAGCGCATCCAGGCCATCCATCACAGCACTGATAAAATATCACCACTCACAGGATTTAAAATAACCAATTCAATATTTAATGTGCTTGACAATCTAGTGGTTATAATTCATTGTAAAAGCACACAGAGTCATCATTCTTGTGCAACACATTCAATACAATATTCATATAAGACAGATTGTATAAATCATCGAGTTATGAGCTGTAGAATACAACTACTTTGGCTAAATGGTTGTACAGAAAACATAATATTTTCCTCTGATGAAAACAATTTATGTCTCCTACATAAGCATTTATGGCAGGTGCATATATCCTGTCTGTGTAGTAGTAAGAAAGTAGATTGTAGACATTGTGAAGCAAGTTGGCCCCGATCACAAAAGTCCTGAGTTTACAATAAAGTGACAAGTAAAGAAGAGCAATATATATATATTTATAGGTCAGTAGAAACATTATATTGTTCCAGACTTTCTATTTCCTGTCTGGTTTTAAAACAGAGCTTCTAACAAACAGAGAGATTGTTTACGACACTAAACACATAACGACAATTTTAGCTGAATTTTATCCCCTGTGTGATAGATGACAGTGTGGACGGTTTTACATTATGATCCCATAACACGAGACAACTGTGTGATGATAATTGGAAATAAAAACGAAGGATTGTCTTTTATTAGAAAAATAACACTCCCACTGTTAATTGGCTCCCATGATTATAAAGGCACTACATTTCCTCTCTTTGCTTCAGTAGCAGAAACAGTCTGGTGTTACTTTTAAGTTTTTTTTATGTGACATATTCAGATAGTTTCTTCATCATCTAACTGAAGAGCCATCAGTCATATATAATAATTCCTACATGTATTTTAAGCCTTATTATCCTACTTTTAATATGTTGTGAAATTATTTCTTGTGTTTCTGCATCTTCTTATTCTGTTGTATGATTACAGGCTTGTTTACATTCCACTTCGTTAAATATAACTTTTTTCTGTCCCTAAAGCATTAGATTTCCACAGGTACTTTCTATCACTGTTTCATCTCGTATCATATGAAGTACCTCATTTATAGTTCTGAGGAATTTGCTTGTAATTAAAAACCCCGCCTCTTTCACACAACAGACTTGTAGCTTGAAAACCTAGAGTTGCCTGAGCTAGCTGATAACCAGCTTCCTAGTTCTGGTTATCTGGACGGAAAATATTAAGTTCAGTGAAGCCAAATAACAAAAAGACATCCTGGGAACTTGCCGTGTGGTCCAGGCCCCCGAAGACCGATTTGACACAACTACACAAATTCTAAATTATCTATGTGTGTACAATTTGGCTGATGTTTAGTGGTGTATTTTTAATTTCGGTCAACTAAAAGGAACAACTAAAAAAAACCATGAAGGGAAATTACCCAAACTGTTTTTAGGTTTTATGTTTTTTGCCGGGTAAAGTAAATATCTGGATCTATTGTATCAGCCTGCATCATCTAATTTGTAAAGGCTACATTCATTTCTCATCATATCAATATGACATATAATAGCTGCCTGTCACAGAATAAAATGGATTCATTAAAAAATTTCAAATATTTTTTTATCATTCTATAATTTAAGTGAAGTGCAACCATTATATCTTTTTACATCTTAATATAGTTTAGTATAACTGAAGGTGGTGGTGTGTTTGCCACTGTCCTGCAGCCCTTCATCAAATTTAATTTTACAACCTTCAGGTCCTCCAATAAAAATCCCCTTTACCATATTATTTTTAAAAGTGCATCTTAAGTGAATAAAGTTAAAAACGTACAAGATAAAAAAACAGATAAGGCCACATGATCAGTGCAAATCCTGCTCAGAAGTATTACACCCAGTCTTATGTGAGGTGTCAACATGTACTGTATGTGTATAGTATGCGCTGTCTTCTATCATCTTGTATCAGAGATTTACCATGCACACGGTCTCATAAAAATCATCTACGTTGGAACCGCCCACGCTACAAAGGTGCAAGGTGTTTATTGGTAGACGGCCAAAATTTAAACCCTTACCCACCCTCAGGCCACCCACCCCTTCAAAAATCCTTCCTCCATCCCTGTCTACCTTTGCCAGTGTGAGGTGGTAGCGTGGCTTGTAGGAATCCTTGTGGAGCAAGCCCTCCTTCCTGTAGGCCTCCTGCAGGCCGCTGTTGAGCTGCTGGAGGTAAGGCAGAGGCTGAGGACTCAGGTACAGCACCTTCCCGTTGAAATGTTTCAGCTTCACGGGGAAGGTCAAAGCCACTGGAGGGTTGCGATCCAAATGGGCAAAGCACCTCAGGATCTTCGCAGCAGCAGCTACTTCAGCTGGGCCCTGCAGGTTCAGGAGACACATAGTGACATGAAGTTTGGAGGCGTCCTGCCAGTGAGGGGCAGAGGACGGGATGAGGGTGGTGAGCTCCTTCCGCAGCCGTTGGAAACATGTGAGGATAGCAGGAGTGTTGGCCCTGAAGGTGATGAAGTGCGTGGGTCGTCTTCTAGAGGACTGACCACCACGCTTCTCTTCTCTCTGCTCCAGAGGTGCCGATGGATTCTGGCTGATGTTCAGGGCTCCAAGATAACTCTGCACATAGTAGAGGAGGAACATAAAGAGAGTCACTGTGATAAATGTGAATCGTAATAGCAGAACAAGAATGTTTCAGGGTGACAGCTTTTGCTGTTCCTACCGAAGAATCCTCTTTGCCTTCCCAGCTTTCTTCCCATTCTTCCAAAGCATCTTCCTTACCCTCCTCTTCTACGCCCGCTCCGTCTTTCTGGGACGAGGACATTTGGTCTGTTGACACTCCAAGTCTAAAATCAAAGCAGGTGAGCAAAATTACTCAAGAGGCAGGAGAGTATCTTTCCAGATTGCTTTTCAAGGTTGAGCTTTCACACCCAAAACCAAGACACTCATGTAAACATTAATTTCCTAAAAGTAAAATATTATGTCTTGACATCGTAGAATAAAAAATATATTTTCCAACTTCTCATCCTGTGTCTTTGTATTAATTGTTCAGTTATCTTCCAAAGATATGTAAAAAAAATAAATAATCTTTTAATTTTTTTTTTTACATCAAAATCTCCCTTTCTTGGGAGATTTTGAGTATGTATCAGTTCGCTGTGAAATGTCACACAGATGACTAATCTTGAATTTTACCCTGCCCACATATTCTGTTTAATTTGCAAATACGTCACATCACAAAATCTCAAGATGCTCTTACTTTGTTTCACTGTGAGTTTAAGTTGAAAAAAATGTAGCACGTAACATCTGTTTTGTCCTGTTCATGAGTTGTTATCTTTTCAGTTGGACTGATGAAAAAAGGATGAACACCAGACCTATTTTCAGCCTCCTCCACAGCACATGCTCCTTGTGAGTCCTGTTGTTCCTGAGAAGCTTTGCGTCTACACTTTGGAGCTGTTTGTGCTGAGTCAGGGGTGTGAATATTCATCTCATTCTGCTTATCTTCCTCCAGATGTGTGTTCTCAGTTTGAGTACACTCCTCTGTTTCACTCTCTTCCTGCCCACTGACAGCAGGTGGCTGGTCTTCTGTTGCTTTAAGGCTGTCTTGTTCCAAAATCAGTCTCTGTTGTTGTTCTTGGTCTTCTGTGTGGATTTCTTGTAAGATAAATGAATGTATTTGTTCAGTGGAAATTCTGTGTGCTGGCTTTTGTGCTTAACTTTTCTGTGTGTAAGTACGTGTATGAAAGGTGGGAGAGCAATAAAGGCTCCTCTCTTACCCTCTACTTCCTCCTCCCCTCCAAAGGGGGGAGCCAGAGATTGACCAGTGGAGCCAAACACCCTGTCAGTCCTGGTGTGGCGGTCCCAGACGCGGTGCCCTCTGTAGGTGAAGTACTGGATCCTGTGTCTGGGAAGGGCAAGCTCAGCAGTGTAATCGCAGTCACAAGGGTCGGTATCCCAGTTGAAGTCAGAGAAGGGACGCTCCAGTACGCCGAGGAAGCGATCCACATACCCCACTACAAATTGGGAGGCATCCACTGATGGGTCCCACAGGATCCGAGAGATAACATCATCTGCTGTCCGCATGCGAGGCTTTTTGCTCACATCTGAGGGGGAATAAATGGGGGATAAAAAGGGGAGGATAAAAAAAAGATCATTATAGAGAAAAAAGGATAACGATTAAAAGTTTCCAGGGCCTCTTAGGAGTATGATGTCATTATCAGATGACTTAAGTAACTCGCTAAACGTGGAGTGACCTTTTCCCTCGTTGTCTTTTGGCTTCGTTGCTATGTTCACTTTGCCTTTCTTCTTCTTGTCTGTCTTTTCTCCATCCTGTTTGTCATCCTGGTCAGGAGTGACAGCAACTGAATCATCTATGGATGGGTCACTTGGAAAAGAGAGCAACAAGAGTCTTATTTATATATAAGAAATTAGAGCAAAATTATGCATCTAATTCAACTTGACTCATATGAGCCTTCAAGTAGGCTAAATTCTGTACTGCTCTCACACTAGCCTTGACTAAGCTGTATCAATCTGCCTGCTGTGAAAAATGAGCAGTAACATTAGAATTAAAAAATACACACAAGACAAAGTTAAGAAAATCTGAAGAAATCTAAAAAAAATAAGAAAAAGAGTTGATATGCGGGCAGCCATCTATTTAATGCTAGCAGCCTTAGTGTTGCACTTAATTAAAAATAAATTTAAAAGTAAAAAACGACACTACTGAATAATTCTCTATTACCAGAATGGACTTTGCAATAAGTAGTTAACATTCAGGCAGCCATTGATTTAATGCTAGCAGCTGTGTTACAATGATTTCCAACCTCTTAAAGATACATTAACTAAATGACTAAGTGAGCTGCTGACTTTGCTGATCAGGGTAAGGCGAGCAGACCTGTGAGACAAACGACATCTGTGGCCAAAATGACACTTTCCCATCAGGAAAAACTGGCACACGCCGACTCCTTCTTCATCTCGTCCTGCTGACTCTGTCAATGATAAAACGACAGAGAGAGAGAGAAGTGAAGGCTAAAGTAAGCAAGACAGACGGGCAATGAAACTGTAATGACAGGAATGTAAAGCAAGTAACCGTGGAATATTACCTCGGAAGAATAACACAGCAATGGCACTTAAGAAAAACTAATGTTGCTGAGAGCAGCTTATGTGTAAAATTGGCAGCCTAGTCTCTTTGAAGCTACCAGACAGTTATTTGTATTATGTACACTGACTAATACTAAACCATTTACGGTTAATATGTTTGGATGCCTGCCCCATAATTCCGCTTAGATATGACGAGGGCCTGTTCTAAGTAAGGAGATCATAAATTAAAACACCTACAAACATGACATCTTAACTCTACAGTCTGACCTGTCTCTAATGAACTGACCGGCAGTTGAACCTGGAGGCCGAACTGAGCTGAAGAGAGAGGATACACGGTACAATACATGCTGCAAGTGTATAGTCGTTTTCACTAAAACTAAAAATACCTACAACACTGTGGCAGGATGTTCTCAGATTAGGGTTTTGACAGTTTACTTAATAAATGAAAATGTTTATATACAGTATTATACGAGATTCATCCTAAAGCAGAAAATTAGCTATTTAATTGTGCAGTTTGCTTGTGCATGTGTGTTTTAAATATATGGGTGAGCTCTGTCTCCCATATCACCCTTACATGACTGCTCTGCTCTGGAAGATATGTTTATGTGTGCCAGATCACAGATACATGGTAAAAATCTCTGACGTCAGAAAATATGATCCCTTATCACCTGCCTCCAGAGTGCTGGTAAACATATCAAATTTAATCCTCCTTTACTGGATTATCTATATCTAAATGCCTAAAAAAAAAGTCCTCAAAAGGAATCTGGAAGTGAAAAGAAATGATCTGGATAATACTATACTTCCTCTCCAACACACTTACAAAGAATAAATCTTATAACAGGTGGCAATGACCCGCCCCAGAGGGCTCAAATGTCAGCCAACGACTTAGGATGTGGTTGCCTGTAAACTCAAACGCATGCCACACAACCCACAGTGTTATTTCCAGATAGGAGATCTGAACGTGACTAACAACCCAAATGTTTTAATTATTAGCTGTACTCTCCTCCTTCCCGCCGAGTGGGCACTACTTGGCACGGGCTGACCAGTTCATGGGAGATCATGGCACTCTTAGCAGTCTTTCAACTGCTTCCAGGCATACAAATCTCACATCAAGAGATTGGAAATAACTGTGGAAAACTAATAATTAAACCTTAGGAAGTTCTTTTATTCCTTCGGAAAGTTTCTTTTGATTTGAGCCCAGTGAGACACATGGAAGTAGAAGCAGACAGTGAATCTTCTCATGCTGGATCTTGGGGTCAGAGCCAACACCTCTGAGCCTCTTGAGCCTTTTGACTCACTTCCTGATTCCTGACACGGATTCCAGCAGAGCAGCTCAGCATGCAGTGGAAATACTGGTTTTTATTATAATAGTGAAACACACACCGTTCTCATTTTTCAGTGTAAGGGGTGGTGGTCAGCGGTAGTGACAATAACACTATGAATGTACCAGAACTGTAGTTGCTCACAATGACTGAGAATTGTAGCACTAACTCAGGAATTTGATTACAGGGTTTCTTAAGTAGAAAGCGTTCAGAGTGATGTAGTTTCAAGACTTACCAGAAGACTACTTTACAGTGTCAACATGTATCACAATAGTGGCCTCATATATAGCCACATATAGCCTCACCTTTAGCTATATGTTTCAATTAAGTTAGTGGCCATTTGACAGACACTAACAGTATAAATAAAACTGTAAAATGTGCTTTACCTGTTGTGGCTTTTAAGGAGTCTTTGCCACGGTTTGGGTCAGCTGGGACACCTGTATCTGGACTTGTGGGTGCCAAGTGGGTCCCATCATCCCTCTGGTCCCCTGATGAAGTTGAGGGCACTTCTGACGCGTCTGAGGCCATGTTTAAGTCTGTGATTTAAAAGGCATTTTTACTTAAAAACACGCCTGCTGTTTGCCCAGACAGTATGAGGAACGAAAACCTGACACTCACTAAAACTTGCGTTGGACAACATTATTTAACCTTCCGTAATTCAAGAACTCATAGAAAACCTAACACTATTGTTAAAATAGTACATTGAACATAAACATGAATATATTTTTTAATGTTTAACATACTAACCGAATAACCAAACGGTTTCGACTCCCGATCGCCCTTTGACCCTGAGTTTGTTATCGGTCTGGGAATTATGGGTAATGTAGTGATTATTTGGCTTTCGCCGAAAAAATGCTTTTATGGAGACGTTAAACAAAGCTTAGTAAAAGAAAACAACCCCACTGTTAGCAGATTATCTTCCCACTTTGAAAATACTCGAAGATATTTTAAAAGAAACGGTTAAAATTAAGAAAAAATAAGATAGTTAGCGGCCATACGTCATCTGTGCTCGAGCGCGTGACTCTGCGTCACATGATCAGTTGTTGCCAGCTAGTAGCAACTGCCCAGAAGAAAAACACAACAAGAAAAGTATATAAAACCTAAATTTGAGACACAGAGAATCATGGATTTTTGAAAAAAAACCGCACAAGATTATACTTGTTTTTACGCCACTGGCTCAACATGCTGCCTTTTCTATAACGTCATTTTTGGACACTGCGACCAATGAATGTCCCTTTGTGAACTAGCTTTGAGTCATTTGTTAAACTTGGCTCCGCTTGAAGGTAAGCTATCTTTTATTATCAGTTGTAATAACCATGTCGTAACCCTAGTGCAACCTGTTAATTTCAGCGACAGATGTGATGACCTTCATGCAAACCCATTTAGCACAATAAACATCTGAAAAATGTGTTCTCTCCCTTTTAGATGAATGCTCTGGTTGCTCTCTGTCACTTCTGTGAGCTCCATGGCCCCCGGACGTTGTTCTGCACCGAGGCATTGCACCCTCCATCCCCATCCCCTTCCTCCCAGGCAGGCCCCTCAGTGCCTGGGGACCGAGACAGAGATGGGGACCGGGAAGGTGAAGGACTGACCATGAGGGCCAACAGCTCGGCCACACAGAGAGGAGAAATGTGTGAGGTGAATGGAGGAGGGAAATGTCAACTGACAATGAGTCGTATCCCTTTCTACATTGTAACACTCAAGATATAATTTTTTGGTTGCAGATGAGTCCGTTGTCTTTGTCAACTGTCTCATTGTCCTCTTCTTTTTGCCTCACAGGGATGCCGATCTCTTCCCGCATCTCACCCTGGCTTTGTGAGTATTGATGATGAGACAGGCATACGCTTTCTGAGCCACCAGCATCCTAGACAGCCACAGCTTTTCAGTGTGGTCCGCCAGGCCTGCGTACGCAGCCTCAGCTGTGAGGTAAACAGTGACGTACGTCTGCATGTATGTGTGTGTGAGTCACACATCTCATGCACTAAATAAACTTAACAATTTTCTTATTCCTTTGTCTCCTCATATACTCCCTCCTATTTTCTTTCTTTCTGTTTTGTCAGGTGTGTCCTGGACGTGAAGGGCCAATTTTCTTTGGAGATGAACAACACGGTTTTGTGTTTTCACACACTTTCTTTATCAAAGACAGCCTCGCCAGGGGGTTCCAGCGTTGGTACAGTATTGTCATGGTAGCCATGGACAGGATCTACCTTATCAACTCCTGGCCTTTCCTGTTACGCCACCTTAGACTCACTATACAGAGCCTGCAAAGCACAGCCCTGAAGGTAGGCTGCACACATGAACACAGTCATTTTCCTCAGACAGAAATATGAAGACTTATTCTGTTGACATTCACATTTTAGTGCTCTAATATCAGAATTTCTGACCTCTCCTGGCACCGACTTCTCAAACAGGTGTTTGACAACGAGCAAGGAGTGTGCCCCCAGCGAGCAGTGAGGATGAACAGTGTGTTCTCACCGGCAGTTTTTCCACACCAAAGGAGTGGCAACGCAGCCCGGTCACTAACTTCTCTCACTCAGCATCCCAACCTCTGGGCCAGCCTGCACTCCTCCTTTAGCTGGTGAGTCAATATACTGACAGACCCACCATAACATAGAAGTCTTGGCATCTACACATCTTGTTTTTTTCCACATGTAGTCACTCACCATGACATGTGGATGTGTGGTTTAACCTCGTTTCTAGGCTGCTGAAGGCCTGTGGTAGTCGTCTGACAGAGAAGCTGCTGGAGGGAGCCCCCACTGAGGACACTCTGGTGCTCATAGAGAGACAGACAGGTAAACTAATTGTCCTTAATTGCACATTATGCTTTTTTATTTACTATTCCGTTGCGCAAGCATTTGTATTTACATCTGTTCAACCCTATCACTGTTCAAAAACTAAAGATCAACAATTGTCCAGTGACGCAGTAAAAAAAAGGGCCTAACAGTCACCTGGGCAGTGCTTCAACATGTCTCTCCCTCTTGATGGAGGATGATATCAGCAGATGTCATGGGTTTTACACCATGTGGCGATGTTGTATCACCAGTCTGAAAAGTCTCCTGTGAAAGGCTGATTCACTTGGTCAGCCAGCTAAGAGACTCTCTGCCAGAAAAACAGGGTGATTCATTTAACCAAAACTTCAAACACAAATCAATATTTAAAATCCAGATTTATACCGTGTATTTCCAAGTCAGTGCAGCTCTGTAGAATTTTACTCATCCCAGTTCTAGAGAAGTTGGGATGTCATGCAAAACATGAATAAAGCAGAATGCAATAATTTGCTGATCCTTTTATGGCACATATTCAATTGAAAACAGTACAAAGACAATATATTTAATGTTTAACCTTATCAACTTTATAGATTTTTGTAAATATATGCTTATTCTGAGTTGGAACACTTTTAAAAAAAAGTTGGGACAGGGGCAACAAAAGACTGGGAAAGTTGTGCAATGCTCAAAACGTCTGTTTGGAACGTTCCAGAAATAAACAGGTTAATTGGTAACAGGTGATAGTATCATGACTGGGTATAAATGGAGCATCCCTGAAAAGGCTCAGTCTTTCACAAGCAAGGATGGGGCAAGGTTCACCACTTTGTGAACAACTGCGTGGGCAAATAGTCGAACAGTTTAAGAACAATGTTTCTCAGCGCACATATGCAAGGAATTTAGGGATTTCACGATCTATAGTCCATAATATCATTAAAAGATTTAGAGAATCCGGAAAAATCTCTGCACAGGAGGGGCAAGGCCAAAAACCAACATTGAATGCCCGTTACCTTCTATCCCTCAGGTGGCACTGCATTAAAAACAAGCATCATTCTGTAGTGGATATTACTACATGGGCTCGGGAACACTTTGGAACACAATTTGTCACTTCATCCCTAAATGCAAATTAACTCCACTATGCAAAGCAAAAGCCGTATATCAACAACATCCAGAAACACTGCCTACTTCTGTGGGCCTGAGTTCATCTGAGATGGACTGACGCCAAGTGGAAAAGCGTGCTGTGGTCTGATGAGTCAACATTTCAAATTGTTTTTGGAAATCATGGATGTCGTTTCCTGCGGGCCAAAGAGGAAAAGGACCATCCAGATTGTTATCAGCGCAAAGTTCAAAAGCCAGCATCTGTGATGGTATGGGGGTGTGTTAATGCTCATGGCACTCGCACATCTGTGAAGGCGCCATTAATGCTGAAAGGTACATACAGGTTTTGTAGCAACATATGCTGCCATCCAGACGCCGTCTTTTTCAGGGACATTCTTGCTTATTTCAGCGAGACAATGGCAAGCCTCATTCTGCACATGTTACAACAGCATGGTTTCATAGTAAGGGTGCGGGTACTAGACTGGCCTGCCTGCAGTCCGGACCTGTCTCCCATTGAAAATGTGGGGCGCATTATAAAGTGCAAAATACGACAACAGAGACCCTGAACTAAACTAAAGTTGTATATCAAGCAAGAATGGGAAAGAATTTCACTTTCAAAACTTCAACAATTAGTGTCCTCAGTTCATAAACGCTTACTGAGTGTTTTTAAAAGAAAAAGTGATGTAACACAGTGGTAAATATGCCCCTGTCCCAACATTTTTGGGACATGTAGCAGGTATCAAATTTAGAATGAGTGTATATTCACAAAGAAACAATTAAGTTTATAAGTTTGAACATAAAATATCTTGTCTCTGTACTGTATTCAGTTGAATATAGGTTGAGAAGGATTTGCAAATCATTGTATTCTATTTTTATTTACATTTTAAACAGCATCCCAACTTTTTTGGAATTGGGGTTTGTAATATCCTGTTCCCTGTTAATAATGTGAGTAAATAAACACTTCTGCCACAAGTCACAGTTACAAAGTGATTTGAAAACATACTTTAAATTCATCATAATAAAATACAAGAAAATAACTTTTAAAAGTCATGCCATGTCATTGTAAATAAATTGTTTTTAAGTTCCCTTGTGTGCTGTTAGAATTAGTTTTGCAGTTAGTCACAGATAAGAGGTGACATTATACTGATTTTGATCTGGAAATTTGGCATGAGTGGGATCATGTGCACATTGCATCATATCCTATTTGTGATAAAGTGTAATAGTTTCCAGTGGAATTCCCCCACATTTGTAATGAATCTCAACGTGTAAATATTTGGTCATTTTCTATTTCTGTTTATGTTATTCTGTGCTACTAAAAGAGCAAGAAGAGGAAATGAGCTGCTGGGAGGGAGCAGAAGGAGGCGGTTCAAAGTCACAGCGACTCCAGTCAGAGAGCGAGCTGGGCCATGACTTCCTGTGTGACGATGGAAAATTAGATGACTTGCCTGGTCCAAAGTTTAGGTCACTGAGGCACTTGAGACAGGTACATTTTGGTACTTTTTGAGCTTGTGTATAATAATGTGAAACGGAAAATGACAAAGTGAAAAGAAAAGCAAGGACGATAAAGATGCTCAACCACGTTGTTTCCTCAACATTTGAGGATGGAGAGCCTTACAGTCACATTTTTACAAGAATTAAATGAAATGTTCATGACAGCTCTGGAAGTTTATTCACATTTTTATATCAGCTCACTGCCTCATAACCACACACATACAGTATTTGTGAGCTGTTGTACATTACAGTTTGATTTGTTCTGCAGGTCCTCGGGGCTGCGGAGTTCCGTCAGCTTGCGTGGCACGTGCTCATGGGAAATCAGGTCATATTGAGAGGCGCAGACCCCGGGCTCATCCAATCAGCTTTTATAGTACTCAAGGTACTCTACAATGCTGCTGCTGAGAGATAATGTTATTATGATGTAGCTAAATATGACCTATATAACACTAGTGAAATTCCTCGTTAGTTTAACAATGGTATAATAGTGTGTTATCAGGTAAATTCAATGAAACACATTTTTACAATCATCTAAACACTAAACACACATCTTTTATGTTTTGAGGGTTAAACCTAAGATTTTTTTTCTTAAATTCTTGAGGACATAACATTATTTGAGCTACAGTGACACACCTTGACATTTTCTTTGCCTGTACATGCTCCTCTGATTTTTCTCTGCGAGTTTCAAAAACAAGACAGAGCATGTTTTCATGTGACAGTTATCGTTCATTTAAGATATTTTAGTTAAGCCTTGTAATCATTTTTGATACGAAGTGTGGTGTAATTGCATCTTTTTTCGTAAATACAATTGTTTACAGTTATACTGTTGCATGGATTATGCTGCTTCCCAGTAGGAACTTTCCACAGCAGACATTTTACTTGTTATAATGGGAAAAGTACAGGTTTTACTAATAACATCAACAAACAGTGCGACAGTGAGCCAACATGCACAATTCCAGGAAACTGAAACGGAAGCAGCTAAGTAGTATTCAGTCATCATTATGTTTTATTATGTACACCTGTGCTTTTTGCTCCTATAACATGTCAAAATGTCCTCAGTGAAAATCCTAGATGTATACCTCTTTAACCTAACCAACCAAGTTTATCATCTGAATTGCTGTTCTGTCTCCCATCAGTCTTTGCTCCCAGTCGGCTGTGTACGTTCTGTGCCATACAGCGCTCAGTACGAGGAGGCCTACAAATGCAACTTCCTGGGTCTCAGCCCGGATGTGGCTATCCCGACTCACGTCAGCTCTTCAGGTACAGAAGAGTCTCAAGGCTCACGCTGTCTCACTAATTGTCGGCTTGCACGTACCAATGTCACAGGTCATGTTAGTGTGTTGAATTCACCTTCTGTCTGTCTGTCCTGTAGAGTTTTCAGTGCTGGTGGATATCAGCTCAGAGAGAGGCTGTCAGATCTCAGCTGTAGGTGAAGACAATATCTCCTCACTGTATCAGTTCACCATCAGCAGTGCCAATACACAGCCCACTGACAGGGGTGAGCATACCTGAGTTTATTAATAGTGCCTGGATGTTTGCTGCCACTTTCACTATCCAAAAATATTTATAGCACTTTGCCTCTTAGTTAAACCTTGAAAGCAGAAAGCATATATCTCTTCCTGATTCAAATTAATTTAGTTAAATAGCAGAAAATGTTTTTAAAAATGTGATCTGTATCAAAATATACACCTAATTGTATACAGTAACAATCAAAAGTTTAAACATACTTTCTCATTTAAGGGAATGGGAAGGTGTGTCCAAGAATCTGTATCAAAAACAAATCAATAATTTCTTGGCCCACGACTTATCTTGCTTACGAAAATGTTTTAAATGAAAGTTGATTAATCTGCAAGTTATATGCTCGATTAATCAATTAATTAATTAGTTACTTAATAACTTAGTCTATAAAATGTCAGAAAATATTTTAAAAATGCCATTTATAACTTACCAGAGTCCAAGGTGGCGTCTTCAAATTCCTTGTTTTTTCCGAACAAAACCCAACAATATTTGTTCTGTCCTGTATGACAAGAAAAGCAGAAACTCCTTTATGGAGCTGAAACCAAAAACTGCTTTTTTGCTTGGAAATCGCTAATCAAAATAGTTGTTGATTAACTTATTAATCTTTGTTCTCTCCCAGGTCCGTCGTTACTGAACAAACTGGAGGTGGCCCTGTCTAATGAGAACCTGTCTGTGGATGTGGTGTCTCACTGCCTGCTGTGTTTGAAGGAAGAGTGGATGAAGTGAGTAAAATTCACTCATTCTTTAAGGAGACTACTTGAGTTTAAGTAAGATTTTACTTTTTTGCATATGTTAGCCTTCTAACAGCTCATCCTCGCTCTTTCAGCAAAGTCAAAGTGCTGTTCAAGTTCTCCAAAGTGGACGGGCGAGGGAGGGAGGACACACAGAAGGTGCTGGCCCTCCTTGGTACCACGGGGCCGGGCGAGGAGGACAATGTCAGGCTGCTCAAGTTCTGGATGACTGGGCTCAGCAAAACCTACAAGAGTCATTTAATGACTGCCGTCCGAGGGGGGGAGAGAAGCCCCAGCCAGTGACAGAGAGAGAGAGAGACAGGAGGTAGCAGGTTAAGAAAAGGGAGCTGGATAGAGGGGGAACTACTCAAGAAGGGAAAGTGAAAGCAAGGTTTTGCTAATAGTTTGGGAATTTTGTGGAGGGGGCTCCACAAAAAGGGGGAAAGGGGGCTATGAATAGATGACAGAAAGGCTGCAGCTCATCTATTATTGTCTTTCTAAGTAATGAGAAATCTGTTGTGTTCCTAACCCTGATTATTATCCAGCACAGATTAACACATTCAGTTCAGATGATGTATGAGGGTTTTTATTTGTCAAAGGGAATCACTTTTCATATATAAAGTTTAACTTATTACAAAAAGCGTCTTTAACTATTTTGCTGCTCTTTTAAAATGAAATAAATGAATGTGAACAGGTCAGTCTGGCGTCTGTGTTTTTTTCCACAATTGGCTCCATCTTGTGGCAAACAGGAAGAATAAAAAAGGGAGTGATAGTGAAGTGGAGGAGGAGAGCAGCATTTCTCTGCCAGCTCTCTAACTTGTTCGAGAGGCTGTCAGCCAACAAATCTCAAGTGGTGAAAGACAACACTTTTAGAGTTTTCTGTTGTCCTGAAACATACAAAATGGTTGCATAACACAGTCTCACTCCAATACTGGCGACCACATCAGCAGGATTTGGCTTCTTAATGAGCCAGTCGCACACTGATCCACTAAAACGCTGTACTTTTTTTTCATACCACAGTTATTTGACCCTTTTGCTTTGCTGAAGCTTGCAAACTTTAGTCAATAAAAGTCAGCCACATACGGCTTTGTTTAAATTGGGGGGGTGATTTTTTTTTTTCTTGACCCATACCTACTGTTTGTAGTAATTATATAACAAATTGTAACATAACTCATGTTGTAGTTTAAATTAAAAGGAAAAGTGAGTAAATATTATGTTTGGCCGTAGCTTTCCTTGCTAAATGAATCTACCTCTCCACATTGCTAGTATGTTAGTGTTGTCTAATTGACTCTTTTTTTCCTGTTGTGATGCTGTTCTACATCTAGCTCAAATCTGGATTTCATTTGGAAGTTTCACAAATAGAAGCACAAAGATCATTTGCAGCAGCTCTATAAATCAGTTACATATTTACCTCCCCGATATGAAAGCAATGTATGAAACAGCACAATGACTGGATATTTATACCCATCATAAAGACGCTTAGTGTAGGTGAGGAGGTTTCAAAGTAATGATTCCTCAGGGAGAGTTAACAGTTTCCTTGCTGTTACTCTCTAGTTTTGTTTTCCCCCTCACCAGAGAAGGAATTTAAAGGAAACAGTCCTGCTTCCCATGGCATGTGTCCAAAAAAAAAGGACATAGAGGAATTCCTGTTTGACACGAAGAAACAACTTTGTACTTCCCTCATTTTCATTTGTAATGAACTCCTCTCTTGACATCCAAGTGAAAACCAAAAGACATGATGCTGCTCAACACAACCTGAGGAAGCAGAACTTAATACCACAAGATGATGAAAGCTGTGCACAACAATGTTAGACGTCGCAATCACACCATCCACCTCTGCGGAACTGGTTTTTAACAGTAATAGCTTAAGAAAGCTGTCACGCATGGAATGACTTGCAAGTTCTGGCAGTACGGTGTTGCAATCCTTTGTCAGTTTGTCAAGGAATGTGATTTTTGATATAATAAGAAAAAAAGGAAAAGAAAATAGATTGTGATGATTAAACAGGATGATATTGCGCACTGGCTCTGGAGGGATAAAGACCAGGGGATCCACAGACACCGAGGTGTGGGGGAGAGTCCAAATGAAAAACATACGCTCCAACTGCATGACTAAGCCTCCTCGGGCCTGGTTTGGAGGGGGGAGGATGGGGGTCAGGCAATGTGGGGAGCAGGGGGAGGGGGACGGGTCAGTCAATAGTGAGGTAAAACGTGTGGTGGTGGGAGGGGCCGAGACTTAAAGGGAGCAGGCAAGCAATCCAGCTTAGCACTTTCACTTTGAGCGGAGCCTCTGTCTGAGTGAGGATACACAGAGTGGCCAGAGGGAGAGATAGAGAAGAGGAGGCCAGTGTCTCTCTCCCGCTTTATCCATTAACCAGTTTCGAGAGAGAGAGAGGAGTGACTCAAATTAGGCTGTTCAGGAAGATTCTAGGTCAGTGGGCAGGGGGTGGAAGAGGAAGAGATATAGTGAAAAGACTAAACAAAAAATAATCAAAAGCTTTGATAGGAAAAGGCTGCAGCCACTCAGGCTTAAGTGGGAAAATCCAAAGTGAGAGAGCAAGATGGTGTGAGTGGATTAATGAGGCATTTTTTTGGGAAGTACCAAAGAAACTCAAGAGGAAGGAATGTAAAAAGGATGTCAACAAGAAGACTGAACATCAAGCTGTGAAGGAGAAGACAGAGCTGCGTACTCTGTGTCAAAGACCTCAAGAAAAACCACAGAGGAGGAAACTTTGCCTTTCACAGTCTGACACAGAAACCCCTGTCTGTGTGTGTGTGATTGCTGTCACCAAGAGAAATGGAGAAGTGTCCATTCTTAAAAAGATAAAAAGGATGTCACTGCCAGGTGAGAAACAAGAACTAAATGCATGTTTATGCTTTTTGCAAACTTTCTTTTTCAAGTCTGTGGAAAAATTATGTATTATTGGGTCTGGTTAGTAGCAAATTTGTTCGGTTTTGTCTTGTCAAAATAGTATTCTTCCTTTTCAAATTAAATTTGTTGATGCAATAGTACATGTTGCAGAAATAGCCCATGTTTCATGTTAGCTTTTTCTGCAGAAAAAGCTAATTGAAGGAAATGATGTAATGGTTTTTAGTAGGTATGCAGTTTGTACAAGCCTACAAACCACAGAAAGTTTCCAGCAATTATCTGAATCTGTTTCGTCTCTGTCCTTCTCTCTCATGTCTCAAACAGTTTTGCTGTTGCTATCACTCTTGACTGTCCAATGTGGTGGATGTGACTTTGACTTGGAGGGTGTGAAAAATATTAAAAGAACTATCGACTCTAACCCTACTGGATTTGTAAGTTAAAACGCTTTTGACTTTTATGGCTTTTTCTTAGATGAAAACTATCCTCTGTGTAAGAATGATATAATCTTTATCCTTGAAAAAATACCACTTGTATTGATTGTGCTCAGTAAGTTGGTATTCTAATGAATGAGACCAAATGTTCTGCTCTGCCTTGTAATCTGATAACCTGCAAAGCTATCAAAAGACAAACTGTTAGTCACTGACATGTGTGACACAAAAGAGCCAAGTAGATTAATCATTGAGTGGTTCCACCTTGGTAGTTATATTCTTAATAAGTGACTAATCTTATATTGTTCCTGTCAGACTCAATATTTCAGCATAGCATTCTTTACTGTCTAAATATTAACCTCTTCATCTGTGAGTTAATTATAATCTTTTTCTTTGCTTTTCTTTTTCATTCTAGCGGACAGTATTTCCTAAAGATTACTATGTAGAGCACCGCTACACAAGAAGCATGCTCTGTGACACTGATCCGGTGAGTTGTCAGATAAGAAGGGGAAGTGAGGATGTGCAATAAATTAGTCATACATGTTAAAGCATGATAACAGTTTTCATCAGTCTTATATTGAAAGACTTTTTGGTTTCTTTAACAAGATATTTTATTTAATTAGTTTTCACCTGATCTTCAGCTCTATCTTGTAAAACTCAGTTTAGCAGTAAACTGTTGTCGCTTTGAGTCTTATTTGTAACTGAGTAATTGATGTGGTTTCTGTGGTGATTAGTCACATGTGTTTTGCGCACTAAAACTAACTTTGTTGTTGTTTTGTCATTCTTCATTTCCCTCTAGTGCTGTGTGTTCCCTGCTGCAGTAGTCCTCCTGGACTCCTGGCACGTGCTTCTCAGAAATCTCTGGGATGAGCACTTAAATCATTCTTTAATCATTGATCTAAAACAGACACTGGATAGAATCATAAGAAAGAACAAAAACACAGAGGTATGATTTTTATTTTTAATCATAATACCTTTTATATGTCCTGCTTTAAAGTTCAATAGACATCCTTCAAATGAAAAAAGGACAGAACTATCTCTTATGATTGCTTCCTGCAGTAATATCAATATTTGAATCTTTATTTCATGCATTTATGTGAAAGTAAATTCATCAGAGTCCTGAAGACTTTGTGTAATTGTGTCTTGGATCCCGTCTTTTAAATGTGTTTCTTGTTTCCTTGTGGTGCCACAGAGGTTCCAGGAGGAGACAGACCTGGCTCAATACACAGCACTATCTTCCTCTCCAGAAGAACTCCTCAAGCTAACATCAGAGCTTTTTACTCGGTGGCTCGAGATCGGATGCTTACCTTCAATTGAAACATGCACCCTCCCCACTTTGCCCCCCTCTGTTGAGAGAAAGGACTACGGTCCATCGAGGGCCAGACTCTTGACAACCCGAGCTATCAGCAATGTGGAGGAAGGACAGCCTGACATGATGATAGACATTACACAACCTCCGTGCAGCTGCAGTCCACCGTCCCTTTCATATTCTGCTTTTGTCTGGAGCCCCCTGCTATTCAGACTCTACTGGTGGTTGCTGCCGTAGTCGCTAAAAATGGATCTTTTTCGATGATGCACACAAAATGCAAGACATTTTCCTGGCACTGAATGATTGTTTCTGATGTTTGTGTCTTTGTGTTGTTATGCAGTAAGCTTTCTTAATATGAAGTGATATGCACAGGTTGCATTTAATGTCCAAAGTTAGTTCAAATAGCTATGTTCACTGTCCGACAGTGCTGTGTAACAACTGATATCACAGATATAAACATATAGCCTTCCTCTGTAGAGCAAGCCACAAGCTCCAGCTAGTTATGCTCTTCATGCTAACCAGAGATGCTGAGCAAGCCAATGCACATAAGCCATCGTCTTTTTGATGTGGAATTCATCACTGTTTACAATGAATGTTATGTAAATGTAAGATATGACTGTCGTAGACGTTTACTTTTGTATATAATTGTAAATTAAAGCCATTTAGATATATTTTGTGCAATTATTATCCAGGATATAATCTCAAAAAATGTAAGCTGTTTTTTCCTCTGAAGTTGGTTCTTTCCTGCCTGTTTTTTTTAGTGATTCATATTTGTCTCCATTCTGCTAAAAGGAGATTATATTTTGTTTATGATTATGCATTCCAGCAACAGGACACAGAGAGTACACATTCATGTGAGCTCATCCATTACTGCCACGCTCTGTGAAACAGTCGTTTCCAATCTACAAACACTTTTATAACCGTTTTGTAACTATGATAACAACTGAGAGACGGATTGCAGATGAGTAAGGAATGCACTCCGGATGGAACCGGGCTGCAGATATGTTGTGACTCCTGTCAGGATTTACATGAGAAATACAGAGCACTGTTTAGTGCTCGCACTTGCCCCTGCTTGTACACACCCACGCCTGTAATGTGCACCATTGTCCTCGCAGGACCCTCCTTGTACTTTCATAATCCTGAGAATGCAGGGTTGCTTTGGCCACTATGGGAACAGACTTTTGGCTTGAGCCCCAGTGACTTATATCATAATTTGGAAGAACATATCAAGCGTAATACAGCATGAATGCAAATGACAAATAATTAGATCATGCTGTTGCTGCTGCTAGAAAAATAAAACTTGGAAAAAATTTAGAAGATAAACAATTGAATCTCCATTTTAGTCTTTTAGTGTTATTTTTCATGAAACCACAAAGACATTCTTCATCCCCAGTACCATTTAGGGGAAAATAATTTAATATCAAAGCTGCCAGTCCACATCCAGCTGTGAGCTGCTGCCAAATCTTTGTTTCCTATCAGTGGTACAAGAGCTACTGACCTCTGGGACTGTACCAGCCTGTGCAGCTGCACATCTCACACATAATACAACTCCTCCTTGAAATAAATGTAAGCATCACAACTCACTCGGAGACAGTGGGAGATCCTGTCCCGTGTTAATACATGCATGAAACTCCACATGTATGAGTCATTCATCTGACTGCTAAACAAATATTATTCTAACGGGGGAAGGGTGGGTGGAGGGGGCAATTATTAACATCCACCTAACCTCCTCGATAATTAAGGTTTACATTTTTCCAATATAAGTTTTGGCAATTTCCGAGACAAATATTTGCAAGTCTGATGATTCCTGGCAGCAGGGAGCCAAGCGCCAAAGGGGCCAGCTGAATTCCCGTAAATGGAGGGGAGAGACAGGGAAAGGTGGGGGAGAGCGAGGCAGCAGGGGAGGAGTGACAGAGTGTTTTAACCACGTGGCCGCGCAACATACCGGAAGTAAGCAAACTCTGACTCTGCCAAGATGTCTGCGCCCAATGAAGACACGTTTGCCGAAGAAGTAGACGAGATGGAGGAAATGGACGAAGTCGGCAGCGATGCCGATGAAGGAGTAGAGATGGAGGAGGACGGAGAAGGGGAGAAGAAAGTGTACGTCCCCGGGATCGAGCCGCTTCAGCCGGGAGAGGAGCTGGAGATGGACCGGTCTGCGTACCGCATGTACCACGAGTGCCAAACAGGCGAGTTAGTCCCTCGGAGTTAGCTGCTAGATTAGACACTCGTTTATCAATATTGTCATCAATGCACGACCTGCAGGTTGAATTTAGCAGGTTTGTGTTGTTGTTTGTGTTCAGGTGCTCCATGTCTGAGCTTCGACATCCTGAGAGACGCAGATGGAGAAAGCAGGGAGCAGTTTCCTCTGTCCATGTTGCTCTGTGCAGGAACACAAGCTGATACAGCTCTGAAGAACAGGTTGGTATCATCTTTAAGTATAAAGTCTGTATATATAAGTAATAGTAACCAAGCACATTTACTCAAGTACCATACTTAATTGCAATATTAAGTATTTCCATTTGATGCTACTTTATACTTCCACTACATTTCAAAGGGAAATATTGTACTCTCTACTCCACTATATTTATTTGACAGCTTTAGTTACTTTTTAGATGAAGATTTGACACAATGGATAATATAACACGCTTTAAAATACAACACATTGTTAAAGATGAAACCAGTAGTTTCCAACCTATTTAGCCTTTGACGTCTTACAAAAAGCAGTGTGTAGTCGGGGTCACATTTCAGATGTCTGAGTTGTTGACAGCTCCGCCAAATAGTGATTTTTCCCTCTAAACTTCTCACATGGTTTCAATTTCAGTAAATGTTCAAATGACCTAAGATATCACCAAAAATCAAAGATGAGAGAAAAAGTCCAAAAACTGAAAACTGATTTGTGTATCAGAACTTTGTTTTTTCTTCTTTCCTCTCCCATTAATCATCTCACGACCCCTCAGATTTATCTGGTGACCCTTTGGAGGGGCCCAACCCATAGGTTGGGAACCACTAGACTAAAGTATTTAAGTGTATTTAAGTAGTTCAAACCAGCTCCACCTCCAGCAGCTACAACAGTAACATGCTGCTCTAACACTGATGCTTCAGTATTAATAATCTAATGATGTCATATATAATATTATATCAGTCAGAGGGATAAAATTAATACTTTTATTTGTAATGGAGTATTTTTACACTTTTGTATTTATACTTTTACTTAAGTAAAGGATCTGAATACTTCTTGCATCACTGGTACAGACCTCTGACAATATAAACACACGAGTATGTGCACATAATTCTGGACCCTGTGCACATAATTTTGAGTATTCATGTATTTGTTTATGTAACAAGTGCCATGCAAATAAACATTGTTATACAAACAGTGCAACAGATGTACCGTGTATACAGAGCATCTAGCTGAAGTTAATTTGCAGCCCCTGTCCCTGGTTAGACATTTAAATCTAGGTCTTGATATCGTAATATCATGATATGACGTCAGTGTTATCTTTTCCCGGTTTTGAAGGCTGCATTTCAGTAAAGTGATGTAATTTTCTGAACGTAACAGACTGTTCCAGCTGTTCCATTATTTGCCTTTACCCACTTACTCATTATACCCACCCATTCTGTGTTAGTATATTGTGAAAGCACCAATAGTCATCCCTACACTGTTTTTACAATATCAATATCAAGGTATTTGGTCCCTACATTAAGTTCTTAAGTTCTTATGCTTTAAATTTTTAAATTTAAATTCTTCTGGTAAGGTGTTACATTTGGTGTGTGGCTGTTTTTAATGGTTTGGGTGATGCCCCTTAAAGGCAGTGGTTCCCAACTTGGGAGTCAAGACCTCCACAAGTGGTTATGATATAGTATATGTAAGGGGTCACCAGATGGTTACAATGGTAGTGGTTCATAAAAACAAAATTCCTCTACATGAAATTATGCTCTTTTTTTTGTTGTTGTTGTTTTTTGCGAATTCCCTTAAAAAACTGCCATCAGGAATATGTTTCTGTTGTAAAAGAGTCCTGTCATTATGCAGGTATTGTGCAGGATAATTAATGTTTTGTATACTAGTTCACTATTTCAGGCCTCTATAATCTATTCAAATGAAAGGTTGGAAATGACCTCTTTAAATCACTGTTTTTCAGATTATTTTCAAGCTTATTTTAACACATTATTTTAAAACACCAATGGGTGTAATTACTTCTCCGGTCTGTAATGGCTGTGGAGTGACATCTGCTGATGTATTTAGGGATACAATAACTGAAAAGCTGCAGATCGTCACAGAAGCCAAAGCACAAGTATGAATAATAAATGTAATGATGGCTGAATGTTAAAACACCTGTGCTTCTCCTACTATAACAAGTAAAAATGTCTCCTGTGAAAAAGGTCTGTCATAATGAGACTCTTAGTTACTGTTTGATGAACTGAAAAGGACCAGTTAAGTTTGTATATTTAAAAACACAAAACTAAAGCTTCAACATTCAATTCATTTAAACCGATCTATCACTTTATATTCTAATTTGAGGATATTTTACTAAGAGTGCTCACATGCACTGTGTTCAATGACCTCTGACTGGTGGTGTATTTAACTATACTGTACTTACATTTTAATTGCAAAGGTGCAGACAGTGGATGCTAATAGAAGAAATGACAAATTATACAAATTAAGCAGCAAATAGTTTTGGAAATCGAAGCCACAGTGTATAAATCAGAGTGCAGCAGGATTTTTCATCGTTGTTGCAGTTTCAGTTTTGTTTTGATGTTATCCAAATAGCATGGAAGGAGCTGGGAATTTTCCTTTTTAAAAGAAACACTATAAAAAAAGGAATATTTTGCTTCATACTGAAACTCACCAATGGGATACAGGTGAGAGTTGTTTAGACACTTATCACTTAAATAGTTTGATGTGCTGCTGCGCTTTCAATCAGAGTGTATAATGGGGCCATTTGTTTTCTAAGTCTTCTTATCTGAAAACCTTTTATATTTCTGCAGACTTCTCGTAATGCGCATGCATAACCTTTACGGAACAGAGAAAGAAAAAGAAGGGGAGGAAAGCAGTGATGAAGACAGTGACGATGATGAGGAGGACGAAGATAAAAAGCCACAAATGGAACTGGCCATGATGCCTCATTATGGAGGGATTAACAGAGTCAGAGTATGTTGAAATTTTTATAAACCTGATCCATTAAGTCTCCTTTATCAGCATCATCTTCCCCAAGTTTCCCAGTTACTCACTTTGTTTTTCGTTTTCAGGTGACTCAGCGTGGAGAGCAGTCACTGGCTGCTGTCTGGTCAGAGAAGGGACAAGTAGAAATATTTGACCTCCGATCTCAACTGGAGGCCGTCCACAGTTCTGCTGCCATGGCAGCTTTTGTCAAACAGCAGAAGGAAGCTACAGCTCTCTTCAGTTTCTCAGGACACATGAGTGAAGGCTTCGCAATTGATTGGTCGCCTACCGTACCTGGTAGGTGACACTTCTACCTGCCTACAATCCAATTTGTAGACAAAAAAAGATAAAGTACTCATACTTTTTGGACTTGTTGACACTTAGCATCAAAATTTACTTTGGGTAACCGCCTAATGTGGTGTACTGTGATAGTGAAAGTGTCCCTGACTGCACGTAGTCGACTTTGTAGTGTGTGTGTGTGTGTGTGTGTGTGTGTGTGTAACATGAGAAGGACAGTCTGTACCCAACATAAGATATAATTTTCTCTCCCTCTGTCATCAGGGGTTCCCTTATAAATTCCCAAACTGCAACTTGTTAATGCCAGACACAACCAAATATGCACAATAACGCAAAGCATTAAATACTTGCGGGCACAAGCATTCTGCAGGATGCTCGTACTGCTTCTTTTTGTTTTTTTACTTGGCCAGTGGCCCAACTTTTCACAAAATGTAATTTGAAATCTAAGACAAACTGCTAAATATGTAATACTCAAACAAACAAGACCTTAAAAATAACCTTTTTAGCAAAAATCATTATTTTATACTTTGGAACATGATCAGCAAAAATGCAAAGTATACTAGGGCTGCAACTAATTATTTATTTATTATTAATGATCGATTCATTTGTCAATCTCTCTTCTTGATTAATCTATTAATTGTTTGTTTGTTTTTTTCATTAAAAATGACTTTGACTGATTAATCAATTATTAGAATAGTTGCACGTAAATTTTTCATCAATTGACTAATCGTTGCAGCTCTAAAGTTTACACAAGTTGTAGTTACTGAGGATAAAATTTGCACAACCACCGCTAAAGGTGGAACAAAATCTTAGGTGGGGCAATTCATGATGAAGGCTGAGTATGCAGTAGGTTTTGGGACAGAACAATAAAATATAAAAAACAGCTTGTATGAACTACAAGAATGTTACTTTAAATACTATAAAATCATTCGATATTTTTCATTTTCCACAGCTGAGAAACTTCTGGTTGACTGATTTAAAGTTAATATTTTGTTTGTTCTTAATTAACAGGTCGTCTCGTCAGTGGAGACTGCAAAAAGAACATCCATGTGTGGGAGCCACAGGAGGGAGGGACTTCATGGCAGATTGACCAACGACCTTTCAGCTCCCACAGCAAGTCTGTAGAGGATCTGCAGTGGTCGCCTACTGAAGCTACGGTACGTTTGTTGGATGATGGCAACATAGTAGATCAGACTGAGGTAGATGATGCTTTACTGGGCGGCATTGTGCCTGCTAGACCCCCACAAGGTCCAAACAGGGCTCTTCTCTATTCGTGTGGGGTTCCCTCTAAACTAAAAACATCTGTATGCTAAATATTAGACATGGATGTTGTAATTTGACATACATGTTTGGTGTCCTCATTCCCATCTTGACCAACATGCTGTCCTCAGAACTGGAGCTGATCTTAAATAGTAAGAATGATTCTCACACAAAGGACACATTTTCCCACAAGGATTAATAATAAGCTTACAGATGGAAGACCAGGGTGTGGTTAGAGGAATGAATGACTAAAAGTGAAACCTGTAAACACTGAAGGAATGTGCCATCACAGACAGAAATATGTCATTTATGTGTTTTCTTAGCTGCTACAGATAATAAGTCACCAAACAAGCTTAAGTTATGTGCATGTGCACCTTAGTCTGACGTTGGTTGATGCCTTTTTGCCTCTACATTCTTACAGTAGTGAACACAAAGAGCAAGTAATGAAGTGAAGTTCCTTGTCTGGGAAGATTTTTAAGACATGTCAGGGTTTGTTATGTTCAAAGATCAAATCTCACAATCTGACTTTCTCTTTTGCTCAAGGTTTTTGCATCTTGTTCAGTGGATCAGTCTATTCGTGTCTGGGACATCCGTGCCCCGCCCAACTCCATGCTCTCAGCCAATGAAGCTCACACGTCAGACGTCAACGTGATCAGCTGGAACAGGAGCGAACCATTCCTCCTGTCTGGAGGGGATGACGGGCTTCTGAAAGTGTGGGATCTGCGACAGTTTAAGGTAAAAACATTTTCGTTGGCAAAGTTAATCAGCATCTTCAGTAGGAGTCATTTAACTCCTACACAGCACTTCAGCTGATAACCATACAGGGTTATTCAGGCTTTGTGTTACAACCTGTTTGATGTTGATCAGTGTGTCATCACATCGAAGTTAATCCTCTATTAGTAGTGCAAGACAAACATTATTAAAGGCTTGTAGTATTACATGTAATGCCTTCACAGGTTGGCATCCCCACCTAACTAATATCTGTTCTATCTTGTATCTGTTACACAACAGTTTGTACGTGTTGCCTTCATCACAATACTGGAATCCACTTCAAAGTTACCTTTTTAAAGGAATAATTCCACATTTTAGGAAATATGCAAATTTGCTTCCTTGCCAAGAGTTACAAAAGAAAGTTGATACCACCGCAAAGAAAGTGAATTAGGACTGCAACTAACTATTATTTTCATTTTCAATTAATCTGTTGATTATTTTCTCAATTGATCAAAGCCAGAAAATTGTGAAAAATGTCAGTCATGGTTTCACAAAGCCCAAGATGCAACCTGAAATGTCCTTTGTTCACTTAACAACCCAAAAAAAATCTCTTTATTATCATAGAAAAAGAAACCACAAAATATTCATTTAAGAAGCTGAAACAAGAGCATTGTAGCATTTTTTCTTTCTTAAAAAATGACTCCAAGTGATTAATAGATTATCATTATAGTTGCCGATTCATTTTCTGACGATCAATCATTGCAGCTCTAAAGCAAATTTCCCAACATATCAAACAATTTCTTCTTAGAACCTGGAAATATTTTGATGCAATTCATGAAAATCGAAGCAGAAAATCCAGATTTATAAATCAGTGTTCATGTTATGATTGACACTTTTATGATATTGATAATGATGAACAGCTTCAACACCTCAACATTCATCTTCTGTCTGTAGACTGGGCGGCCTGTGGCGAACTTCAAGCAGCACAGTGCTCCCATCACATCCGTGGAGTGGAACCCCACAGACTCAAGTGTGTTTGCCGCGTCGGGAGCGGACGATGTCGTCAGCCAATGGGATCTGTCCGTGGAGTCATGTGATGTGGGTGCCAGGACAGAGGGGATGAAAGACCTGCCCCCTCAACTACTCTTCCTGCATCAGGGTCAGTCGGAGATCAAGGAGGTTCACTGGCACCAACAGATACCTGGTGTGATGGTCTCCACGGCGCTGTCAGGATTCAACGTGTTCAGGACAATATCTGTGTAGTGTGGCCATACAGCGTGTGTGTGTGTGTGTGTGCGTGTGCGTGTGTGTGTGCGCGTGTGTGTTGAGAGAAACAAATGACTTTCCATTTACATTAGTAGTACACATCTAATGTGTAAATAGCAGCAAATCCAAATATTTGTTACCATTAAGGGGCTTGTAATAATGTATATAACTCAGCTGTGTAGGTCATAATTCTTCTTTTTGACATTTATTGATACATGTAGGCGCCATATGGTGTTATCTTCTCTGTTGATCTTTAGGTCTGTATGGTTTACAGATGTTTTAGCTATTTTAGGCATTTCCTGTTGCATGCTTAAAATAAAATGTTTGAAACCATAGTTAATTTCTTTACCAGAATTTATGTTTTTGGAGATAAAGTGTAGACTGCTTTACTTGTATTTTCCTATAATGGAGAAAAGCACAGAATTATTTTGACTGAATAATAAAGTCCAGGCCTCAAGATCTTGAGATTCACTATGAATAGTGAATACTTGCCCAGGAGTCATTATCAAAGGAAATAAGAAAGTCACAGCCAAGTCTGGTGATCATTTTAAAATCCCAATAGTTGTTTTATTGTTTTCACTGTAAACCATATTAAACCACAGGATAACACATGTTCAAACCAGCATTTTCAACAGTTCAACAGCATAATGGTGTCCCCCTTTTACAGCATTATGAAATAAAATACTTTTTCCATAACAAGCCAAACGCATGTACTTTAAATTCCATGATTGTCTTTGCATTTTTAGTATCAGTCCAGCCCCACAGCTTGAAAGAATAGCTTTGGTAGGTATGAAAACAAAATAACTGCACTCTGAAAACACATCTTATTTGGTCTGAACCAGAGAAACTCACATTATCAGATGTGGAATGTGACAGGTTCACAGTGATTCATTATACACAGGATAACTTTATTTTCTGATGTCGTCTCTGGGAACCATCAGTTTGTAAAGTTAATAAAATAGACTTATATCGAGAGAAGACATGGAGATTGTAATAAACATGCAATATGAGAAATTAAGACATTGATATAGCACATGAAACAATAATGTAAATATACAGCTCCCTCCCTTTAAGGCACTATAACATAAAAGTTCAATACACAGTTTTTAGATGGCAAACGTCAGACAGAGTAAAAATTAAAGCGAGCATCATTCATTTAGCCTGAATCAAACTTTCCACTGAGAGTCAGTTTCATAGCAAAGCTTCCAGATGAATGAAATAAATCAAAGTGCTACAAACCGTTCACTGTAAAAAAAAAAAAAAAACCCTATATGACACTGCTTTTTCTGATCAAAACGTGTGTCTTTGGCAAATCTGTTACCCTCATAGATAATACATAAATATGTCTTTTCCAGTTGAGCAACATCGTCTTCAAACTGTACAGCTTTTCATTCTGTAGTCTTGAAAAAAATCCAGTTTGTATTCAGTTTTAACCTCCCATTCAAATGATACTGAAGTGATGAATTAAGGAAAATACAGTATACTTGATTTACTTTGCAGCAAAACATCTGTTTTCAAGGGAAAACCTTTCCCCTATAGACCAATCTCATCATCAAACTCATCTTCAAATGTGTAGCCTTTTCCCACTTCCTCTTCTTCCTCCTCCTCCTCCTCCTCCGAATCAGTCTCTGAGTGGCAGCTGTCGACCCTCCTCCTGTCCAGCGGGGTCACTCCTTCATACTCCGAGCTATGTGATGAGGCAGGACTAGGAGGCAAATCTACTTTGTGATTGGTGAGCTCGGTTTCACCTCCACCTTCTAGGCTCTCGCCCTTCTCGCTCTCGCCCCTCGTCGGACTCCGACACGCCAGCTGATCCTCATCCTGGAAGTCAAACCCTTGACCCTCTTCCTCTTCAGACACCTGGCGAATGATCTCCTCTCGTTTGTCGCTGAATCGCACTTTTGGTCGTATCCCCTTTGGCTTGATCCCATTCCCATCTGGTATTCTGTTGTCTCCCACCTGGTTTCCATCCAGCCCAACCAAGTTCTTCCCGTTCAGCTCATTCTGCATGTTCACAGACATCTCTGTGGCTCCTTTTCCCTGCTTTGTTTCCACTGAGGATGTTGTGCCACTTTTGGGACTGAACACATCCTCCTTATCGCAGTCAAGTCCCAATCCATCCATCACGCCCAGTACATCCCCCAGCATAGAAGGCCCCAGATCCAGATCCAGGTCCAAAGTGAACGAAGACACTGACTCAGAGTGCTGAAGCTCATTGTTCTCTGGACTATCTGGAGCATCTGTGTGAAGATCGCTGTGATTGACTGGCACCTGAGCGTCAGCGGCTGGCCCGGTCCCTGGACTCCCCGGATCAGAGCTGGGTGAACTTGGACCAAGAGTGGACAGGAAGGAGGTGTCCCCAAAGGCATCACCTCCTCTCCCAATGTGCATGGTGTGGCGAAAGTCACCCAGCGGGGCTGAGATCATGGTAGGGTCCAGGCGAGGGGCCCGGGATGATTTATGGAGCGGCATGACTGCTAAAAGATTGGGGTAAAGGGGAGCAGAGGGCAAAATAAGGAGGAAGAGGTGTCATACATTGAAGGCAGCACAAAGTGAATGAAGTACAGTACAAAAAAATGTGTGGAGAGCAAGTGAAATACCGCAGCCCCATCCAGCCTCTTGATAAGACAGGGCAGCGTAGGAGCTTCAACGTGTTGTGCAATAATGTGGGAAACCAATGAGCATTTTGGCACTGGTGTGGCTGTGAAAGCCATGCTGGGACTTGTACTTGAAACACACTCATGCAACGCTAGCACATACTTTTCTCTACCCTCAGGGGTGTGTGTGTGGACAAAAACAAGACAGCAACTTTCTCTACGAAAAAAACTGAATCCCTCACACCACTAGTCTGGTGGGTATTACAGTTTGATTCCAGTATGAAAAAAACGACAATGAAACAATTTAATTAATAATTATTACAGTGGGTGGGAGCTTATGTTACCCTATAAACTTGATCCTGACTTTTTATTCAGTTAAACCAGCATAACAATTATTTCTTTATCAACATCATACATTTTAAACCAGGATTTGAGCAATCACTCTTTAAGTTTATGAATGTGTGTGAGAGGGAGTTAAGTTTTGGGAGGGGAGGGGGGCATTACGGGCCTACCCCAACCCTTAAGACATCCCAATAACAATTAAATACTCTATCAGTTCAATATATAATTAATAACTTGAACGAGTGGAAACGAAAGCGACAAGTATTGACAAAGCAATGAGAGGAGCGTTTAGATCAAAGTCTGCTGATCAATTGAGCTGAGTGAGCGTCAGCGAAACATTCAAAGACTGGAAAACTTACTTTAAAGAGTATGTTCTGGTGTTTGCTGGGCTCCCTCTTCAGTATCCAGCTTTTTCATTTGGGTTTCTTTTTTATTTTTTTTGTTTTCGCTTCTCTCTCGACTTTTCCCTCGCTCTTTTCCTCGCCGTCGTTTGTCTGTGTGAAGTTTCTTTTTTTTTCCACAGGGATGGGCATGGGGCGAGGAAGTGACGCGACGGTTATTGGGGAGAAGAGCTGGATCAAAAAAGCTGCTGTCGACTTCACCAGATCGGGAAACCACATTGTTAAATATAAACGAGAGTAACAGTCAACCACAGAGTTTTTTTTTTTTTTTTCCAGTTATACACTCTGTGTTATAATTGTGAGCTATGGATTGAGCGATAATAGCAAGATGACTGGTTGAAGAATGGTTAGGTTTATAAATATTATGTTAAAAAGTATTTTAATTTTATGTTGTAATGGAAAAATTATACAGTTTGCAGTGTTGGGGAAACTACTTTAAAACTATAGTTTGCCAGTTACTTCACAATGAAAAGTAGTTAAACTACATCTACTCTCAAAAAAATAGCTTGTCAAACAACTTTCAAAAAGTAGCTCAACTGCATTCAAACTACATGATGGAAGATTATCATAATCTGAGTCTGGAAGCTCATATTGTTACACAGAGGTACAATATGACCTTACACTAAAGTAAAGTGTTGGTGTGTTTGATTTAGGGACTGGGGCAAGCAGCCCGGGAATGTGTTTTAAGGAGAGGACAGGGAGCAATTGTTGAGGTGGAATCAGGAAAATTCTATATTTCTGGGGAAATTCATAGTTTTCAATCGCAGACATCTTGTGATTTTAATCAAATAGCAGGTGGTTGTCGTTAAATGACAACCTTGGCCAATGAGCTGTGGCATTATGCCATACTGTATGGCGTAAAAGGTCATGAGAATACTATGAATATGTAGTTTGTAATTAACTACCTAAATTGCATGACCCAAAGAAGTTAACTACTGAAAAAGCTACTGATTTGAATATAGTTACACTAGTAATTGAACTACATGTAGTTAACTACTCCTCAACACTGACTTTTATCCCCAGAACTGTAGCCAGGATTTAGAAATACTGACAGGTAAAGTCCTCCCAATTTCACTTTAAAAAAAAATTTCTTCAACAACTGGGCTTTGTAGTTTTTAGCAAATGCTACTCAAACAGAGGTAAATGGTGCATTTGTTTCTGCAGTGGATTTGGTGCACTGGAATGAGACCGAGGTTGTTTTTTTTACAGCAGTGTGGTTTTTGTGGGGTTGACTTAAAATAAGCTACAATGGCCACGTTCATGATAATGAAGGAGAACGTCACCCAGTGCAACAGTTTGGCTTATTGATGCCTTTTTAATCATTTTTGGACAATGGAGCTGGCACTGAGGAATAAACTACATCAGACTTTGGCTGCACAGAAAGTACTCACAGGACCAATTGATTGTTGGTTTTAGTCTTTTCAAGGGATTTGTTTACAATAAGAAAAACAGAGAATATCACAAGATGTATCTTTTAAATGGAGCAGCTGTTTCAATAAAGTACCTCTGAAAATCAATATCTACTTACAAACTCAACACAAACTCCAACTAACATAAATGTCTAAGGACTTTTTCCTGTCCAGGAAATTTCTCGGGAAATTATGCAGTTGTAAAATAAAGCGATACTGTTTTAAATTCCCAGCATGAAGGTCTTAAATGCTGTTTCAAAGCAGGCTCCACACAGCCATTAAATTTAGGCAGAGAAATAAATGATCCTTTATTAATTGGTTGTTTGCTTAAAAGTAGTCCAACTAAAAAAATACTGGGTTTAAAAATACTGGAATCAGACTAAAAAATACATTTCTAACTGTTGAAAGTTAAACTCTTTTGTGAAGGGTTTGACTTGAAATACACTGCAATTATGTCGTCATTTAAGGAATGTCGTCAGTGAAGTCAGCCCTCATTTATTGCGCCACTTGGGGTGTCGGTGTGGTGCGTAACCTCTCTTGAGTCATTCAACCAATAAATTAAAGATGCTCTTAAAAAAAGACTGACGAAAACCTGAATTTGCGGCAGACATAGGCTTACAAAATATAACCATGTTCACTTAGTGTATCATGTTAAATATATACAGCACCAGTCAGAGGTTTGGATCCTTTCCATCTCCTTGAATGAGAGAGTGTGTCCAAACCTTTGACTGCTACTTTATATAAGTATTACTGTATAGAGTAGAAATGCTTTTTAAGAATCCATCTTACCCAGCTTCCTGCCATGGGTTAAAGAAACAAGCATTTCCAAACACCAGGTATTCATACAATGGTGCCTGGTAGTGAGTCATTGTTTGTTAGATCTTGTCACAAATGCTCAACATATTTGTGTAATGATGTAGCCGACAAGACAACAATGGGAACAAATTATTCATTCAGCAGGAACATGATATCATTCACTGTGAGAAATAGACTGGAAATTATACTAAATACAGTAAGTTTATTTTATTTGCAAGCTTTGCATCCTGAAATTAGATAGGATAACATTCACAAAAGTAAGACAGTGTTTATGTTGATTTAAAACAAACACCTTAGTCTTCCCATCAACATTATGGTATTTACTGTATATGTCAGTATTAAGAGGCAATATACAATATATGAAACACCCTCAAGTCCCATAAAATGACAAATAAAAGAAAGAACGGGTGTGAGTGTTTTGTTTGATTTGGTACAAGAATAGCACCAGTAGGATAATCTTCTAAAAAGACAGATGGTTAGCCCTGCTCTTCATTGCTGTGCAGCAAAATACACATTTATGAACCTTAGAACAGTTGCAAATATGTTTTGCTCTCCATAGAGACTTCCAGACTTGAATTCTATGGATCAAGTGTGGGAGAGACTGTGTAACAGGAAATGACTCCCCTCTGTGAAACACACACACACACACACACACACACACACACACACACACATTCGCAAACACATCCTGCAGCTGTGTGTGATTCACAGGAAGGTAGGGAAAATGTATGTACCCTAATTTAAGAACACCAAGTAGATCTATTGTTGAAAATCTACAAGAAAACAACATAGCATGTAATAACTGCCAGCTCTCCCAAATAGGGTCAACTGTAGTGAAGGACTAATTGTTGTCATGGTGACAAATAATGAATTAACTAAGTGAGTTAATGTTGACAAAAACATTATTAACTGGGGATGTTATTAGTTCTTAGGCTGAAGAAAGTTCTCTTTCCTCCTTTTTGCTGCGTACTTCAGTAAAATAAGGAACTAATTAGTGGTGTAAGTAATTTCCTGCGTTTAGCCTCGCAGGCACAACAGCTGCATCCGGCTCTGCGTAACCCAGGCATTTGATTGGTGGAGCGACACACAAGGAGGACGTAAAATGTGCCTGAGATGATAGACTCTGGGTAACAAAACACTTACAGTACAACGGCAGAACGTCACTTGACTTGGCCAATTTTACTTATCTGCCATTTTGTATCTCTACAGCTCGGTCAGATGAAGTTGGCAGTTAACGAAGAGGGAAATGAATATGTTTGTGATCACTTCATTTTTAAATGTGCACATTTAATCCAAGTATATAAGATTTTGAAGTGTTAGGATAGATAGTGTAATTGACGTTCGGCTGGCTGCTGTTCTTGTAATCCGACAGTTAGCCGTCGTGTCTTCATCTTGTTTACTTTAACTGTAGCAGCACGGAGCTAAAGTTAACGACGTTAGCACGGAGCTGACGCTAACGACGTTAGCACAGCTTCTCGCTAGCCTGCTAGCAGCTGTCCTAGCGTTAGCTTCCTAACGCTAACTCTGCCTTGTGGCGAAATGGCGGCCAACACGGCACAAGCAAACCCAACAACTAACTGGTAGGTCACACTTTGTAGCCACGGAAAACCCAAAACACACACGGTCAGTTAATGTAATATAACGTTAGACTACGTCAGTTCACAGCCACGATAACTGGCAACAATCTTCAGGTAATGATGTAACGTTAGCTCAGCTCACGGTGTTGACAAGTGTTGGCACATCGAGCGTCCCTTACAGGCCGCTGGTTTGGTTTTGATGGCTTACCTAACATAATCATGACTCTTCAAAGCCATACTGGAATATACTAACACTGCAAACATTAGCGTTAACTTGGTAACGTTTGGTGCAACTAACTTGATGTGTAAATTAGCCAAAGTTGACAAGTTAACGTTAGCACACACTATTTACGTGGTTTAGTTCAGCGGTTGTTCACCTTTTTTGGTGTCAAGGACCCCCAAATTTATACACTAGGCCGCGGACCAGTATTTGATAAGATGTGGTCTCAGGGATCCCCATCTGATAAAATTTAATTATTCCATAACTGTCTATACTGTAGGTTGGCAGACTAACAGTGAAGAGTGTGACGCTTATGAACAGTATAGTCATTCTCATACATCCTCTCATTGGGCTAACTTCTAGTCAATGAAATTAAAATATTTCCCATTTTTCTGGGGACCCAAGGGGTCTCCGGACCCCTGGTTGAGAACTGTTGGTTAAGTTAACCCGGTAACTGAAATATTGGGGTTGGCTTTTACCTCTACAGGCTAACGTTAAAGATCCCCTCCAGACATGTTTTAAGATGTATATAAAACACAAAAGAAGGTAAATTATTTTGATAAAATCCTTAAAAGTACATCTACTCCTTCTCCTACGTTAAAAAATCCAGAATCCATGAAAATGCAAATATTTTTAATATCAAAAGTTTTCCTGTTGGACACAAAATACCTCCTACTTCACTGTATAGTGAAGTGTTTGTGCACTGGAGGCTTCAAATTTCCACATCACACTTATATAAGTTGAATATTAAAACAGAATTGGCTTCCAAACTAGTTAAGATGTCACAAATCAGGCTTGTAGGAAACTTTTCACTTTCAGCAAATGAAAGTGAAAATAGCCTTCTAGTGTCAGACTCTACACATTCATCATTCTGCACGGTGAAGCTCAAACAGTAAACTGTAGGAACAAGAAGAAAAACATATGTTTGAGTGGAGGGGGACTTAGAAACGTTAAAAGATGAATTTTCCGGTTAACAGCAAACGGTTAGATTATGTTTACTAAACTTATCCAGTCAAACCTGTTTCGGAATGACTTGTTAACATGATATATTTATAAATTCATCCCAGACAATTGTTATCATTCAGTTACAAAAGTTGTAATACCCAACCTCGTTACTTTTTAGGCTTATTTGTTCTTTTGATCAAGGTACTTCCAGAAACATCCTGACTAATGTTCTTATGTTGATGGCAGGTCCTATGGTGCTGCTGCAGACGGCCAGGTTCATGAAAACCCAGAATGGGAGAAAGCAAGACAAGCATTAGCCTCCATCAACAAGAGTCAGAGCTCTGCTAAGACTACACAAACCAACCGGACGACAGCAGAGGTCAGCTGTTATCTCTTTGTGTATAGTGTGTCTTGATTTTTGTTAGGCCTGTTATTGAGATTTATGTTGGGGGATCTTATCACAAAAGATTTGGGGAGATCTGAAAATGCAAATGCTGCTCATACAAATAGAGAACGGGTGGATAGAGGTGGAACATGAGGTAATGCCTTTTTATGAAATGCCAGTCTGAAATTACAGTGTAGAAGTAGAAATTTATTATTATTATTGTTAGTAAATTCTTGCAGCATTGTCAGTTGTGTCCCTGCTTGATGATATCCTCTCCATACTGAATCATAATGTGATGGCTATTTCTGCATGTGTGTCATTTCAGGCTGGTCAGTTTCAGCCAGCAGTGACTGACTCTGCTGCCATTCAGCAGCAGCAGCAGCAACAGCAGCAGCAATACTATCAGTGGTACCAGCAAAATCCGCAGCAGTATCCTGGTTACACATACCCCTATAACTACTACTACCCAATGGGTCCAGTAAGTACAAAAAGGAATTTTGTTCTTATCAGTATTTTATTCTCGTAACATTTGATTCAAATACAGGGCATTCAGCACTGTTAGCTGTAGGGCTTGCACTTCTTTTTCACCAACAACACCATTATACTGAGGGATTGGGAGAAGGTTCTATAGTTACACTTGTACAAATAATGGATGTGACAAAAATAATCACATGGTTCTCTCTGAATTCACAGTATGGAGCTGCATATCCACCAAATCAGTATGGTGCACCTCCAGGGCCTTACCCAGGAACTCCAACCTCTAATGGACAGGTATGTGACAAAAAGTTGTAGGCAAAAATACCTTAGTTGGTCATACATCCCGTCTGTACTCACAGGTATAATCACAGTCCTAACCAATGGGGTTTGTTGCTCACCTTTTGGTTTTAGAAAACCAGAAAATGACCTATTTCCTGAGTCAATGGACATGATCAGTAACTCTGTCAACCTTTTTAGATGTCCAAATTTTTGTAATAGTATGGCAGTGCGTTTGGTGTAATGCATGATGACTTTGTCCCCCAAGCATCCCCAAATTTTGCTGTGCTGCTAAAATTGCATTTTTCTTTTCTTTTCACAGCCTCCCCCAGTGCCTGGAATGGAAGACCAGTCCCCCAGCTATCCTTCCCAACCACAACCTCCCCCTCCTGCTACTTCCCAGCCCCCTCAGAGCCCAACCACCTCAGATAAACCCCCTCCTCCTCCACCCCCAACCATCCCTCCCCCACCCAACTCCCAGTACCCCCCTCCTCCATCACAAAATGCTTACAATACCAACAGTTCCATGCCATATCCACCTGGTGACCCCAGCCAAATGCAAGTTTACAATCATTCCCAGGGAAGGCCTAACTATGGACAGGGTTTCCAGGCCCAGAACAGCTACCAGCCTTCACAGAATACCTCCCAACAACAACCAGGCCAGTATGTACCAGGACTAGGCAGGGGAGAGGCCAACAAAAACAAAAACCAAAAGCAAGGACAGCAACTCTGGCATCGAATGAAACGTAAGATTTAAACTTTTAGGCTTATTTAGGTAGCTGACAAGTATGTTTTCTCAACTGAATTACTGCAGAGGTTTTGATATATGTAACTTACTAATACTTTATTCCTTGTTTCTATTATTGCAGTTTAATGAGGTTATAACATGCTTGTTTCAGACATGTTGAAACTATATTTGACCAATGTTCTTCATTTAGTTTTCATGTTATTTTTTGTTATAACAGAGGCACCTGGGACCGCTGCTGTGAAGTTCAATATTTCCAAGAGGCCCTATCAGGTTCAGTGCTCTGCAATTTCCAATCAGGCTTTCCCTACCGGCGAGCAGCCCTCAGGACTGAATCCAACTCCATCATCTCCTGCTACTGCCAGTGCTGCATCTGGAGGTGCTCAGACACGGTAAGAACTTGACTGTCCTCTAATTTATTGTCTTATTCTTTTGTGGAAAATGGACTGACTTTGAATGTTTTTTTTATACAGACCCCAGGACTGGCCCCAAGCCATGAAGGAATACGTGCAGCGCTGTTTTACAGCCTGTGAGACAGAGGAAGACAAAGATCGCACAGAGAAGGTACTGAAGGAAGTTCTGCAGGACCGGCTAAAGGATGGCTCAGCTTACACCATTGATTGGAACCGTGAACCATTGCCAGAGTGAGTTTATTAGTGGATCAGTGTTTGCCTGGTGTGTACTGTAGTATTTTTTATCTAAGCTGTTATCTTTGAAATTTCTTTAAACGACTGCACATGTTTACAGTTGTTTACAGTTAGTTGTGGGAAGTAAATGGACTTCTTGTTACTTGTTGATAATATGCAGTTTGAACACACATTGAGATTTGGGTCTTTGTCCTTTTTGTAGACTGAAGGTCAAACAGTCTCGTTGGGAAGCTGTACCACTACAGAGGTCAGGAGATGGCTCAATCAGCCGTGGTGGGAGTACAGCGGCAGCTTCACGAGGCAGAGGTGGTGGACACAGATTGGGCCACTACAGGAATATCTTTTCTCAAAGGAGTCCATCTTCTAGTTCCTCACGTTCGTCCTCCCGCTCACCATCCCCCTCCCACAGCAGACACAGGGACCGCAGCAACCAAAGGCACAGACGCAGGTAAGACACTATGCCCCCCATGTTGTTTGTTCACTGTAGACACCCAATGTATTTCCTTTCTAAATGTCTTGTGTCTCTATGCTATCAGTGATTCTGGCTCACAGTCAGACAGCAGCATCTCCAGTGACCTCCGACCTCAGCTGTCAAGACGAAATCAGAAAGGGGGACGTGGCCGCGGTAGTGACAGAGATCGAGGACGTGGAGGAGGAGACAGGGGACGAGGAAGAGGAGGAAAAGCCAACAGAGGGAGACGGTAATTGTAAACATATCCTTCCTAAAATTATGGTAAATTTAGGCCCCATACTTTGCAAATGGAGGATTTTTTTTTTCCTCTTTACTACTCTATTCCATGGAGATAGCTTATGAATATCCCCTTTCCTATTCACACAGAAACATGGAAGAAACCAATTCAGCTGTTGGAAAGAAGAGGAAAGGTGGCAATGCTGGTCTGGATTTCCATGACCCTAACCGAGAAGCCAAAAAGCAGAGTAGAGCAGCTCGTTTCCACAAGCAGCTTCGCTCAGAGCCCCTTGTCCTGTCTATAAATGCCCTCGACCTGCCTGATGGGACACAGGAGGGCCTCAGCTGGGAGGACTGCCCCATTGTAGGAACATGTCAGGACATCACCAAATCCTACCTGAGGCTCACCTGCGCCCCTGACCCCTCCACTGTGCGCCCTGTGCATGTAAGCTATACTCTTTTATCATCCTTGTGAATGTTTTGCTGTATTTTTACAGTCCCAGGATAATGTTTTCTTCCGTGTGGAAATCAGGGAATACAACTTCTTCATACTCTTTTAAATCATTCAAGTGTTCTTTGATCGGTTTATCTCTGTGCTGTGAAGAGGAGAACAGCATGAAACAAGGGAAAGAAAGAGGATGTTTGTATGGCAAAACATGTGATGACTACATTTCATGTCTCCTAGCCTTCTGCCTCACAGCGGCAAGATCCAGGCTTTGATCTATTTCTGAACTTGTTTTCACTCAGGTGCTGAGAAAATCTTTGCAGGCTGTGAAAGCCCACTGGAAAACCCACCAGGACTACGCCTATGCCTGTGAACAGATGAAATCCATACGACAGGACCTCACGGTGTGTTGTCTTACATATACATATTACATTTTGCATAATTATTGTTTCTTTGTCTTTCTTTAATGCCTCTGCCATGGTCAGAGGCATTATGTTTACAGGTTGTCCATCTGTCAGGGAATTTCTTATTTGGCACAAATGTCCTCTTGCAGTGTTTCCCATACATTGATTTATTTGTGGTGGTCCGCCACAACATCAGCACTGACCGCCACATATTGATTTTCTTTTTTTTCTTTTTTTTTTACTGTTTAAAATGGGTAAACTCTTCCCTCCTCCCCATGCACTCTCTGAATCAAAACATGATTCTTCAGGAGTCTTGATGATGCAGATAAGACGGTGGTCATGTCATGCCATCTACATTTTGGAGAGGCGCAGTCACACTATCTCCACTTAAAAATCAGTTGCGTGTCTACATCGCTTTAAAGCATGTGGGCACCGACAGGGACTTCATGGTGCATTCAAGTGCACCTCTTCTAAACTCAAATGGCCACATAGGTTGTTTAAAACAGGAAAGAGTCTATTTTTTTTTCTTATTTTCCTTTGTTGAAATACATACATCTGTCATTACTGTCTTGTTCTTTCACTACAGCATTTTTATAAATCACATAGCAAAGCATAACAATCACCCACTCAACGCTATAGATTCCAATCTTCAAAATTCCCTAAAATAATCAAATCGAATTGTTAGCAGCAGTTATCAGCAAACTACAGCATATTCTTGTACGAGTGTCTAGGTATCTCTGTGGTTTTCCATGTTATTTTACTGCAGCATTTTTGATAATTAGATGCTAAAATCATTACAATATCCCATTCATTTCTACACAGGCAGATTTAAAAAAAATCTATAAAAACATCTTATCAAATTGTTATCAGCAATCACAATCATATTCTTGTACAACAGGTCCCCAAGTACCTCTGTGTGGCAGTTTTTTAAATTTCAATTTTAAAAAACAGTGTTTTATTTGCTTGACACAATGTGAAGCAATGGAGCTGCTTCTCCACTCAGTCAGCTTCCACCGCAAATAGACTTTGGTTCTGTGGGAAACGCTAAACTGTTTAGATTTTGGTGGTCAAAGGTCAAGGTCACTGTGACCTCATGTCCATCCCTCTCTTGTGAACAAGTTATCTCCGGAACGCCTGGAGGGAACTTCATTACATCTGGCACAAACGTCTGTTTGGACTCAATGAACTGAAGTGACCATATTTCACATTTGGTCAGTACTGAATTTGTGAGACTAATCTTGGGTGCTGACCTTGAAACTGTGGCTTCTTTATTAAATTCCTTCAAAGGCATCACTACAAGTATTATCAGTCTGAAAGTAAACTGCTACTTGACTGTCTGGCGGAGGCACACAACCACAAGCCTGTTTACATGTGAGCATTTTCTTCCTCTGTTTTTTTAACTTATTTGTGTTTCCCCTCAACCACGCAGGTCCAGGGAGTTCGTACTGAGTTCACAGTGGAAGTGTACGAGTGTCACGCACGCATTGCTCTGGAAAAGGTGAGTCAGCTCCCCTTTAGTAGTGCTGTAGCAGCCGTCAGTGATAACTGATTTTTAGACACTAGGTGACTGTTTTGTGTTGTCTTCAGGGTGATCATGAAGAGTTCAATCAGTGCCAGACTCAGCTGAAGGCCCTGTATAAGGACAATCCCTCAGAGAACATTGGAGAGTTTACAGCATATAGATTGATGTACTACATCTTCACTAAAAACTCTGGAGGTATGCTTGCATCCTTTGGTCCCTATCACACATTACATACACACTTTGACCCTTTACATTTTAACTGTGGTCATTTCTCTCTCCCTCCAGATCTGACCACTGAGTTGGTGTACCTGACCCCGGCGCTGCGGGCGGACGTGTGTGTGGCTCATGCTCTTGCACTCCGTGCTGCCTGGGCATTAGGAAACTATCACCGTTTCTTTAAGCTGTACCTGGAAGCCCCACGCATGGCTTCCTACCTCATTGACAAGTTTATAGAGAGGGAAAGAAAGGTTGCGCTTCGGGCCATAGTCAAAACGTAAGTCATGTTTTTAAAAACTAAGATTTATTTGCAAATATTAGATCCAAATAATTAAGTTCTGACCTTCTTATGTCTCTGTTTCCTCTGTCTGCAGGTTTAGGCCTGACTTGCCGGTGCAGTATGTGCAGTCCGCTCTTGGCTTCACGTGTTTAGACTCCTGTATGGCCTTTCTTACTGGGCTAGGTGTCACATTCTACCCCTCGGACCCCACAAAGATAGACTGCAAAACCAGCTCAGCCTCTTTGGCTGCCTCTTGAGGGGGTGGAGGGGTAGCACATTGAAGGGAGATGCTTAGGGACCAGCACGGATCCTTGCATATTGAATGCACTGCACTTCAGACACCTCAGCCAGTTCAGATAGAATAGTGGCAGGCTAACAACCATATAAGACCCATATAGACAGTCTTGAATGCTAGAAAACTTATCTGCAAGATGTAGCTTTCAGACTGCAGATGTAATTTTCTGATACTCAGAGATGAGAGCTGTTTTAAACTTGAGGGAGAATATCTGCACACACTGTCACTTAAATATTGTAAGTACGCTTAATGCCCACGTTATCTAGATACATTGTTATGCCAGAAAAGTGAGTGGACAGTTTAGATTTGGGATTATCATGTAATCTCAGCATTTAGAGGCCAAGAAGTCACAGAACCAGATCAGGGAGGCGCTCGCCCTCATGGTTCCTGTTCCATTACCACCGTCAGATGTCAAAGCTAACAGTGTTCTGTTATGTTTTTTCCCCTCCTCAAGTCAACAGCTCCAAGACCTGAAGATTCAAGCCTTGTCAACCAAAAGAGAAACGCAAACAGCTGTTCAAGTCATTCATCCAGCTCTCCTGTTAGAAGTCAAGCCCGTGGAATCAGGTCAACTTTACATTTTCTGCTTAAAGACTGTGAGATCACTCCGTGAAAAGATGCCAGCAGTTTGTCTGAAAGAAGAGGTTTTGGTTTGTATGTCCTGCACGCCTGCCCTACACCCTGCTTCCTCAAAGTATCAACCGCTGGCTGTTCATCCTGTTCCTTGGCCCCAACCATATGGCCCATGAAGGCAATGAACTGAAATCTAAAGTGTGTTTTAATTAATATTGATCCGTCTTGCCACTCAGTTATGAAATGGTTGGCCAGCATTAGGGAAAAAGTCCAAATCTGATGAGCATTGACTTTCTGTATGCTAAGAGATACAGGCAAATGTTTTTCATCAAGCTGATTTCCTCACATCTCCACACCCTGGAAGCTGAGCTCTATCTTCAATCCCAGTGCAGCCTCATGCAGGGAGGGAATATGCCTCAGTCATCCTCAGGGAGAAGTTCCTGCCAGCACTTGCAATCCAGCGTGTTCCCGTCAACACGGCAAAGTGCAGCGGTGAAGCACATCTCATCATCCAGGTTGACCGTCGTAAACCTCGCCAGCTGTTATTTAAAAGGAACAGGGGCAGCTAAGCTGCCAGCTTGAAATACAGCCGAAGGTGAATTCTGCGTGACGGCGCAGCAGAGGAACCACGCAGCTTCAACAAGGAATGTCAGCGTGCGGTTTGTATGCAACATCTGGCTCTGGTGTTTGCAAGGCTGGTAAGAGAAAGGGACTTCTCAGGAAGGAGATGGATGACGGCACTCCAGAGATGTTGCCTCACATTTCCTCTGTGTTAAATGTTTTATGTCTTGTGTTTTTCTGGACAGCAGTATTGGCCTTTCTCTTGACAAAAGGATAAATAATTATGGAGCTGCACTCTGATTTTTATGGGAATTAACTGTTTATTAGAAAATTAATTAAGTGTCATAATAAATTTGACAATATCCTCTGCCAAAAATGGAGTATGTAAGATCCCAGCAATTTTACTGCACAGATACACGCTGCTGTCTGAATGTCATATGATTAAGTATTTAAATCAAAACAAAGTTTTAAACTGATGTAGACAGTATCTTAATGAAGAGGGACATTCAAGCTGATTGTAGATTAGTGCTTTTATGTCCATCATTCTGTTATTTATGAAATATTTTTCAAAAATGAACACCACAAATTTTCAGCCTGATACCAGTAATGAAAAACAAGATTGTTTCTTACAGTCATGGTGGAATTAGAGTTAGCCCCTGATGTGGTTTTGGCCCATTTCAAGAAGTTGGTGTTTTAGTAATTGGAGTAATTGTGCTGGTGGTGTATGCAGTCTTACATGATTATTTTGTCCCTATTGATTAGGAAAGGATCATTAGAATACAAATAGTTATTAGACAGCAAGTAAATGTCCAGAAATGTTGCCCAAACAAACAACCTTTCTCACTGGGATGACTATTTTTGTGCTGCTTCTCATTATATGCTATAATTGGGTCTTTATATAGAACAAATGTGCTGAAATTTGAAAAAAGAAACAACAAAAAAAAACATGTTTAACTACTTTTGTTAATAATTTGATTACAGTTATTTGAACAGTATTGATTACCCCTGTTGAAATGTTGAGCCTGAGGTATTTAAGGATATGTAATTGATGAGGATGTGAGTGGATGCAGGCTCGTTGTACAGACTACTTGTTAACTTGTCTACAGATTATATTTTTGTAAATATTGTATGATACTGCTGTGATTTCTTTTTCAGTTAGTGTGTAGTTTAGGTTTTTTTGTTCACACACGGGTAAGTGTGTCATTTTGTTTTTTTCCTCCCCGGGTTTCTCAAAACAATACAGTTTTGCCTTTCTTTGGACAGGGGATAGTGAAGAGGCAGACAGGAAACAAGGGGGGGAGAGATGGGTATGACATTCAACAAAGGTCCCTGGCTGGAGTCGAACCAGGGATGTCGCAGTCGTGTAGCACGTGCAGTAACTGTTAGGCTACCAGGGTGCTCCAATAACCTTCTGCAATAGGACAAAACTCCATCAGCTTGCCGACCTGGTTTAACTATTTGTTTTGCAAACTGTTCATTGTTGACAATTGATCTCAACATGTTTTCTTTCTCCCCTCCCCCTTCATTTACCTCATCCCCTGTCCTCTTTGCTGCTCCCCCCTCCCCCCCCCTCTCGCTCCTTACAAACCTCCCTCTCACACACCGCTAGACTTCTCATTCTTCAGCTGGTAGCACAGCTGCACACAGGAGCACATGGAGTGATAAGTGGGCGAACCTCCTCAGCTGCCTGCTCCTCCTCCTCCTCCTCCTCAACCTCCAGACGCCAGCCGGAGGGAGTGAATTGTGAGAAATCCAAAAGTCTTGGTTTGACCCACTCAAGTTGAAGCCATACAGCTGATAAAATACATGGGAGCCTCACATAACGAAATGTAAAATGTTGATCTGCTGCTAATGTGATTTGCTGCTAACCCAAATCTTTGAAAATGTTTTTTGTTTTTTGTTTTTTTTTTGGTTACATAAAACTGGTTTAGTTTTAAAACAATGTTAGATGATTCACAAAGTCACCATGTATTGATGTTTTCTGTTTGTCCAGATGCATTTGCATTTTTTTTTAAAGAATACACCAACAGTTTAGTATTGAAATGTTTTTTTTCTGTCACCTAATTCGATAAGTTTTGTGAAATGGATGGAGCTTCGTGAGTTGCAATAGATGCCAGTTAAGATAGTTTCATCCCTCAGCATCTAACAATGTGTCTGGACATACAGAACATATTGTTATCCTCAAAATTCACATTTACATTTCTACATTTAGCTTTTTTTTTTTTCTTTTACTTTATTTCTTATTTAGGCAGTTTCCTATTTGACAAGTGTTGGTGTGTGCTCCCATGCTACGAAATTTCCTTTTGGTTTCTTCACGTGTGATGAGAATGACTGTGATGGTTGTTGCCTTTGATTTGTGTAAATGGAAGCTTCTTACACAGGGTTAAAGTGTCTCATCTTTGAAAGAGCCCAGGATATTCACCTTGTTGTTGGGTTTTTTCCCCCCCTCTCTCTCTTTTATAGTAGAAATTTCACCCCAGACAACTAACAATACACATTTTCAGTTTGGATGTTTGTGTTTTGTTTTTTTTTTCTTCCTCTGATGCTTGAGTCATGTTTTCAGTATTTTTTGCTCCCATGTACTGTAAACCTCCATCAGTCTTTGTAACTCCCTCCTCGATATTTGACAGTGAAAGAACTCCCATGTCCCTCACGTCAGCTGTCGTCATTTCCTGCCATTTCCCTTTTAACTCTTCTTCATTTGAATTTCTCTTTTCTATCTTTTCACTTTCTCTTTTTACTCTCCCTGCATGCTCTCCTCTCCCCCTCTCTCGCTCTCCTTCAATTTTCTAACCAGTAAATGTTCTCTTCCCACCTTTTTCCTTTCATGTTGAGTATGTTTGTGACCGTTTGCCGTGTGCAACTAGTCACTCACTAGTAAGTATTGTATTGCATCTGCAATGCTTTAATAGTTTATGTTGCAGCGAACTAACAACTGCAGCTGAAGGTTTATCTGCAATGCCTCACCCTGATCCCCATTTCCCCCATGCCTCTACAGATCTGATTCAAAACTGCCATTTTGTAAATATTGTGTACATATTATCTTTTGAAAAAATTAATAAAATTCAAATATAAAGGGCATCCAGTGGTTTTTCTTAAGTTATGTAATACGACTGGCATATTTAAAAGCAATTGAATAAAAGTAAGAAAATGAAGCCACAGAATTCAGGAGTCAAGTCTTGCATGAACAATTTTATTGAGAGATGACATATGTTTTCCAACGAGAGGCACCTGTGACACTGTTAAGACTAGAAATAAGAAAACAGTTTGGTTTCTTGACACATTGGATTAATTTCCTTCCAAATTTCTCTGACATTTTTATTTTGATCTTCGCATGATTTGTAAGATGATGTTAAAGTGACCTGGATCGAGTCGTTGGAAAAGAAAGGGCTTGGAAAATAAATTTGAAAAGTTGGAAATAAGGGGAAGATGATAGACAATACAAAAGTAATTAAAGATCAGAAGAAAAGAAAAATATCCGCTATATTTAATAAGGTTGAGCTCATGCATTTTAGTTGAAAAGGGAAAGAATGAAGAAAATAGGCAAGTAAAGCAAAAAGTGGAAAGGTAAAAGTTTAGTGCATTTAAAGTGAAAGAATTTAACTAAACCACAGACGAAACCCTGATTATACATGATATACCTTAAATCATCTTCAGTGAGATGCATATGATGACAGCAGATACTGTACATCACTTAAATGTTTAATCTAATTACAAGTTTAAGGGTAAATGGTCAAAAGTTCTGCAACAAAAAGCTACATACAACAACTTGTTAAAATAAGCTTTTTGTAAATTGTAGATTTTGCAGTTTGTTATGAATCAGCCTGTGTCTAGTTAAAGAGTTTAAAAGCTGTAGAAAAGGAAACTATAATGAGCATCAGAAGCAAAGGAAAGAAAAGAGCAAAAGTAAAGCTGTAGCTCAGAATAATAAAGTCAGAGAGCTAAGGACAGGAACTAGCAGGGAAAGAGCAAAAGCTAATATTAAGAAAGTAAAGCTAGACCTACATAATATAGATAATCAGAAGAGGAGAAATATGCATCATGCAAAAGAAAGAAATTTATAAGCAAGGATGACAGTAAGAGAGAAAAGATGTTCAGAGAATAGTTAAGAAGCTAAAAGAAAATTAAAAATCTACGATCTTAAACTATGTACAACTATACCTACTAAAGAAAAGACTAAAGCAAGTGAATCACACTAGAAAGTCACAAAGTAGAGAAAAAACAGCAGAAGAAGACAGGCCGAGACTAGATTTCATATGTATGTTCTCTATAGTGGTGCAGAGAAGGATAGAAGAAAGGAGAGAAATAGAAGCAATCATTGACACAGAGAGGTGCATTGAAATAGAAAAGAAGTAAAAGTAGGAAACAGATTAAACAGGAGCAAGAAATAGGGAAACAATCCTCAGTAAAAACTCTGTATAAATGTAAAAGTGGTGTAATTTTAACATTAAATTAACCTCAAGCTGCGGTCTCTTTAGCAACAGAAGTGCACAGAAACAAAGAACACAGTGAATGGTGAGAAATGGAGAAAAAAAAGAAGACAAGAAAATGATAAGAATCAATAAAGAACAGAAGAAGAGAAGAAAGGGGGAAAACAGCTTTATTTAGAGGTAAACATCAAACACAGCAGCACAGAGTGCGACAGAAACAAAGACAAGAAGAGTTCATCAATAGTAGTCGAGAAATCATTCAACAGCTCTGAGTGAGGAAGGAGACAGAAAATACAAGAAAAGATGGCAGCAAATAGAGAAATAAGGCGACGTTAGACAAGAGTTTGAATGAAAAAAAAATGTTTTGTGGGATTGACAGCAGCGTACAGATGAGAGAAGTAGTCTCGAGTCAGAAAATGTCATTTCTACTGATGAGGTGCCTTTGAGTAATAAATCTTCAGATTGTGTGTTAAAGCCAACAGCAAAAGGCTGCTTTTTTACTGTAATTCCCAGTTGTGAATACACATAACAGGGTTCAAAGCAATTCGGTAGAATAAAACCTTCCAGGGTGAGTAAAAGAGATGAGATACAGAGCCACAGAAACAGAAACTAGACTATGTTAGTCTGGATTTATGGACAGAAAGAGAAAAAAAACGACGCAGGATTAATTCTGCCAGCTGTATGAAAAGCTAGAAACGTATGAGAGGTAGATTGTTAGAGAGGCAAAAACAAATGAAATTCCAACCGCAGACAATCCAGACAAACATTAGTTCTGCGTTTGTCATACTTCAGCGGGCCAAAAAGAGTCATAATGATACCAGTGTCACAGCTGTCTCTCATCCGACTGGATTAACTGAACAGTGCTGATGCAACCTCACTCATATGCTCACACACACACACGCACACACACACGCACGCACACACACACACACACAGACAGACACGCTTAAATAGAGAGATTTAGTAAATCTTTGTCATCAAAAATATGTCATTTAACATTGTACAAAATGTTCTCTTTTTTTTGTACAGCTTGACCCGTGAAACTTGAAAAAATCTCAGATATTAATCACAAAAAAAAAAAGAATTCTCACAGTATTTTTCACCAACCCTGTAGTGTTAGCGATCTACCAACATCAATACTCTTTAAATTCAGAAAACAATAATCAGTTAAAGGTTTTACGCAACTGTCTATATATTACATATCATCCTCTTCCGTGTGATATAAGTATTCTTCAGTAGAAAGAACAGTCCTACAGTATTTACAGCTTCAGTCTGTTTAGTCTCTCGGGGGGGAGAGGTTGTGATGGAGACAGGAGGTAAAAACCATTCCCACATTTCCCCAAAAAAAAAAAAAAAAAAAAAGATGAAGGATCTCATAACCTGTCCTGCAGCATATCACGGATCAGCCAGTCCCAGAGTTCAAGGGAGACTTCTTTTGCACTTCTTTTGGGGCGTCTCAGTACGGGGTGAAGCGGTTGTATCCTCCTCTGTACAAACTGGCCTGTTGACAGATGCAGTACGCCAGGTGTGACATGTGCCACGGATGTAACAAGATACTGGAGCTTTCAACAGAGGCTGTGTGTGTTTTTGACTCAACTCACCATTGTACCAACCCCATATGTTGTTGTTGGTCCAACTGAGTGGTGATAGGGATCTGCAGCTGTGGCATAAACCCGTCCGTATCTGTTGAAAACATCAGACATCAGAGGACAGTCTAACAAGCCACCACAAACACTATTATAGATTTATTTTTTTCTGCACATTTTGTTTGATAATTTAGTTGCTCAATTTTTTTTTTTGTAAATTCTACCTACATCATGGCCTAAAGGTCTCAAAACTGAAAAATACTGACTAAAAATAGTCAGATTTAAATCAATGAACCTTTTGAACCTTAAAAACTCACAATGTGCTATTTGTGAATATTTTTATGATGCGAAACCTCTCACCAGATGGTTAAACTCCTCAAAAAAACAACAACAGTGCATTTAACCTTACGGTGAGGCCTGTGTGGGTAAGAATATCAACATTGACGGTTCATACAAACTACAGAACATGAGCTCATAGTGAAGAAATATGTGCTTGTTTGGGCAAGTGCATTTAAGCCTTTAAACTGATATGCGTCATCAGTACACAAATCTTAAGTGTTCCCATTTGTCAAAGTCACTAAAAAACTCACAAACATTAGAATCTCTCCAGAATTCAAAGCAGTAAAATCAGTAAGAATGTGGAAAGAAATTGTTGCACCAGAAGTAAAAGCTGATTTCTAATGTTAAAAACGTGGCTGCAAGGAACAAATCATGTGTGGCGTTTATCTGCTTACCCATCGCTGTAGGTTGCCGTGGCAGCAGATGCTGATTGAGCCACTCTATAAGCTGCAGGATAGCCGCCCTGCACCAGATAAAGTAAAACAACATGAATACAAGGACAACACAACACAGAAGTTTATTGGTTTTAAAGAGGGAATGTGTGAGAAGTGTAGAGACACTTACATAGACTTCTGCTCCATACAGTCCATCTTGATATACCATCCTGAAAACAGTTGAGTAAAAATATTATTTAATAGTTTTGCAGTGAATAAAATGAATATAGACCAGGCATAAGTATAGAGATTCTTACCCAGGGTAGGCAGGCACAGCAGCAGGTGTGGCAGCAGCAGAGCGAATGGTGTTGTAGACGGCTCGACCTCGGCCACGCAGCGCAGAGCCCCTGTAGGCCAGAGTAGGAGTGGCTACAGGGTATGGGAAACTGGCAACTGAACAAACAGAGAGGAAGAGAGAGAAAAAAAAGACATTTAATATAGAAATGTTTAATTGTTTGATGCTGGTGGTCTCATAACAAGAAGGTTACTTACCTGTATAGAGTTCAGGTGCATACATCGCCCCCATGACAGGGTTGATCTTCCATCCAGAAGCTACAGAGAGAAAAAATAAACTTTTTCCAGCAGCCGTAAAGAAGCTAAAATCTCCAAAGTGAAATGTGTAATGATTAATGAGTTGTGTCTTACTTGAAATTTCACCGTTCACAAGAGGTGTTTGGGGCTTCTTGGTAACTACTCTTGCAGTGGCGTTATTAACCTGAGGAGAGCAAAAGTGATGATAAAGGATTATTATACCGAATATTAACGTGGAAAAGCTACATATGGAGGTAAAATCCTCCCTCACCTCAATCTTCCTCCCTTCCACGATCGTTCCATTCAGCTTTTCTCGTGCTCGGTCAGCCTCAGCTGCACTCTCAAAGGTGACGAATCCAAAGCCCTGCATGTTTGTAGGTTTACATGATTAATTTCTGTTGTTCATTAAAAAGCTTTTTCATGTTGCTCTGATAATATTTCTGTGATGCTGACCTTGGACCCCCTTTCATTGAAGATAATTTCTACATCAAGGATCTTGCCAAATTGCTGAAAGTATCAAAAATGTTTTACAAAGGGCATCTATATATCAATATGTACAATAATAACATGCATATGATGGTTTCTAGATCAAATTCTCATACCCCAAACATCTGCCGGAGGTCTGGGTCTCTGAAGCGGAAAGGGATGTTGGAGACGTGGAGGCGTTTTGGTTGGGCCTTACCTGACCCTTCCTCTTCACTTCCGCTTCCCGCTCCGCCCCCTGACGACACCGACACGCTCAGAGATTGGGGGTCAGAGGTCACAGGTACCAACGCTTCCTCCTGACAGTATGAGAAAGTATGAAACAGGAGGAGGTGGAGAGAAAAGCGAGTATGTGGATAGAAGAATGGACGTGAAGGAGGACGACATGGAGGAACAAACGGGAAACAGGAACAGGTGGAAAACAAAAAAAAAAAAGATGGAAAAAGAAAGTATGAATGAGATGGGAGTAGATGTGAGGACAAATGGGGGAAAGGGCATCAGTAGAAAAGCAAAGAAGAAAGGGGGGAAATCATAGTCAAATCAACTAATTCAGCAACATCTCTCAGAGAATTTCTGTTTGTGTAAAAATCCATTTTGGGTAAGCATCACATGGCATTAGGCAAAGATCATTTTCATGAGGTCAAGTGATCCAAACCAAGTTCAAAGAGCATTCAGCAACCAGTGATCCCTCTCAGGCAATGTGAGGAGGCGTGAAAAGGGCTCCATTTTAGTGAGGCGTCTTTGTATACATGCCTGTAGGATGGTATAAAGACTAAAGCACTGTACACTACAAATAATTATTACATATCTTACAGTAAAACTACGTAAGCTCACTCCAGCTGTTGACAAGAGAAATAAATAAGGTTTAAAGCTTAAAAAGAAAAGAAAGTTGTTAAATAGTTACATACTCATATTATTGTACCTAAGCAGTTGTAATAAACTGAAACACATTAAAGGACAGGTTCACAATTTTAAACATTTGTCAGGTGCCAAATGAACATTGAAACTGGTTTGGCTCACTGTAATCATTTGTCCTGTTTATACTGGCCATTAAGAGATGTGTTCTTAATACGTTTTCAATGTAAGTGATGGGGGACAAAGTTCATAGCCCTCGTTCTGTGCAAAAATGTATTTAAAAGCTTATTTGATAATAATAGTCTAATAATCTAATATGTGTATGCTTTAGCCCTCCAAATTAGTCAAAGCACACGGATATCTGACTAAAAGTTACAGCCTTTTTAGTACTAATTTTGTTTTGATCCTTCCACTGCACTCCACTTGACCTCATGAAAAGGGAAAAAACTGTCCAAACCAACACAAAGAGGGAATTTTATACTAAAAAGACTTAAACTTGGAAGATATCCACTTGATTTTACTAATTTGGGTGTCTGAAGCCTTATATAAGCTTCAGATAAACTTTTACATATTTGTACAAAATGAGGACTGTGGATTTTCTCCTTCATCACTTACACTGTAAACACATTAGGAGGGGATCTTCTAATGGTCAGTTTGAACAGGAGGAATGATTACAGCGAGCAAAACTTCATTCACACTGTTCATATGTGTACCAGAATATTGTTTTACGATAGTGAAATTGTGAACCGATCCTTAAATTGTGCTGCGACAATATTTAACTGATTTAAATTGCCCCATGCAGAACAATTCAAGGACTAATGTGCCAAAACCAAAACATTCACAATGCACCACGATGCTAGTGTGTGCGCATGTATGTGCATGTATGTGTATGTGTTGGTAAACCAGCACATCATCATCCATTGCAAAAGAAATGTTAATTTTTTTTTTTTTTAAAAAGGACAAATGAATGAGTCCAAAGAAGAAAATGAGAATGAAAAGGTAAAGGAAAGGCAAAAAAAAATGTAAATAAAATAAATAAAGTGAGCTTTAGCAGAGAGAAGGAGCAGAGTGCATTGAAAAGAAACAATTAAAAAGCAAAGAAAAATTACAGGAAAGGATAATGAAAATAAAAAATTGCAGTCCTATATGCAGAAGTGAAGATTTGGGTATTAGCGTTGTAGTACCAGACAGTGAAAGAGGCCTCAGTGCAGCAGTGAAGGATAAAATTAAACCAAAGTAAACAAGGCAAAGAAGGTGCGCAGAAAGCTTGAAAAGGAAGAGGGTGTGGGGGAAGGCAAGGGGGGCAGAGATCAAAACTAAACGTTCCACAAGGGTCAGTCTGGGGTCACGGTGCTGCTTTTCTGCCAAGGGTTAAAGGTCATTTGTCAAGGGGCATAATTAATAAGTTGGGGATGGACAGAGAAGGGGAAATAGAGAACACATTCACACATGGGAGCATACTACAAACAAATAAACGCACACACACGCCACTGTATTACACTACACTGGCTTGCCATTGGCCAACTACAATAGACGGCAGACTATCACATCCGAACACACACACGCCACAGACAGGCCACAGTAGAGGGGAACAGGAGAGAGGGAGACAGGGTTGAGTTGGGTGGTGGTGTCATGTCACGATGCAGAATTGTTTTCTGGACCTGAGTGATATTTCAGAGGGGGAAAGGGGGTCATCTGGTCAGCCTCCCCCTTTGACCCCCCCCTTCCATGGCGACGTCTCAACTTTCCCCGAAAATCAGCACGGACCCATGTATGTCAGGGGCTCTAGTAATAAAATATATAGATGGGGCCACAAAACACCATTTATGAGAGGAGAAAGATAGATGCTGCAGCAGCAGGACACAGAGCCGACCTGCCGCACAGATCAGACTAAAAACGTCTGACTTTATCAGAGAGGATGTTTTCATGCCTGAGGGACACTTGAACAGTGTGTACCATATCTGCACTGCAAAAAATCTCCATTGGATTAAGTAATTTCTGTTCAAACTGAGAGACTTTGTTTGTTTTTGTTTATTTTGTTTAAAAGTGAGAAAATCAGCCAGTTCAGCAGAATTTAAAGCCCCCCTTCAGTTAAAAATGTGTTTTTTTCTTGTTCCTTTAGTTGGATATTTGAGCTTCACTGTGCAGATTGATGTATGTGCAAAGTTTGACACTAGAAGGCTGTTTTCACATTCATCTGATGAAATCTTCCACAAATGATGCCTGCATTAAACATCTGCTAATAAGCACTAAACAGCTGATAATGATGGGAATGCCATTAGTTTTGCAGATATTTGATCATAAATAAAAGTTGTGGACAAATTGTTATTTTGACCTGATGATGGCACTTGATGAAAAGTCAGGGGATCACCAAAGTTATTCGACTGTATCCTTTAGGCACCTTCAATATCTGTTTTTACAAGAATTTTAAAACAATCCATCAAATATTTATCAAGACTCAAAAGTAAGAATGTCTTGGTGCTGCAGGAAAAGTCAGGGGATGAACATAGGATTCATCCTATGGGGACAGTGACTGTCTGTACCAAATTTCTTGGCAATTCATCTAATAGTTGTGGGGATATTTCAGTCTGGACCTAAGTGGTGGACCCATCGACATTCACCACTCACAGAAGAACAAAAATTAAATCTGATTTTAAAAAATACTTGAAACAAGTTGATTTTATTGGAAACAAATTTTTCTGCACTTTCAGATTTTTCACTTCTTTCAGAAAATATAACCATAAGGACACAATTACAGATAAAAATTGATCAATAAAAGAGAGATTTTTTGCAGTGTGATAGGATGTGTTGATTTTACAAGTTAAAAAACACATCATGCTTAAATTAAAATCTTTATTCTATTAAAATACTTTACTGTTAAATAGGAGTCACAGAGTGACTCCAGTGTTGTAGCAGTAATTCCTTTCCCATTTATCATAAATCAATATTTTCTGAAATGTAGGAACCACTAAAACATCACATACATATATATATAATGTACATCCTCTGCACTCTTCACTGTAAACTCTTAATATCAACAAAAAGTTTCACAGCTGTAATCCTGAAATGTGACCTGTTTTTTGCCATCTAAATAAGACACAGGGGAGGAGGAAAAGTGAGGATTCATTTTCAACAACAATCTGCTCTCAGCTGTCCCCCCACTGAGTGTCAGCGGCATTCCCATACATGGACATAACAGTGGAGGTGGGGCTCTAAATATAGAAGGAAACTCTATCTGGCCGTGTTCCTCTGAAAGCAGATATAGAGGGACTACCTGTAGCAGCAGGGCTTCTTATCACATTAACTCACTGAATTAATGCAGATCATATTTTATTGATACACGAAGTTCTTCTCATGATGTGAATACCACAACTTCACAAACTGTCCTTACCGTGTTGCTGGATGTCAGAGTCTCCGCCCCGTCGTGCTGGGGGCCCTGATAGACTCTGAGCTGGGGATGTTCAGGGTACTCTGAACTGGCATGCGCAGAGCTAAAATCAAGAGGTGGCAGTCTGCCTGCAGATGCTGGCTGACCTTGACCTGGAGGGGGGTAGGAAGGAGGCGGGGCGTAGACCTGAGGCAGGGCGGGGTCGCCACTGCCGGGGCCGGCCTCCTGGGTGGGGCCTCCCTGAGGACGAGAGAAAAAGATGAATCAGCTTCTGATAGCAGAGAGGATCTCAGTTGTCAGAGGTGTAAACAAACATCATGTTGTTACCGTTAAAGGTATACTATGCAGGATTTGTTGGTTGCTGTTTGTAAACACACCATTCAAAGTTGGCCCCTCCTCCCCGGCTCAACTAGTGAGCAAGAGAGAGAGCAGCCGTGGACGAGTGAGCAAGAGAACGAATGAAGAGAGGGAGCGTCACTAGAGAGAACAAAGCCATGAAATATAACGTAATTTTCTGCTTGTTTCATGGCAGTTCTACAACATGCCCACACCTCCGCAGACCTCTGCACAACCCTGCGGGAAGGTGTTGCGTTGCCAGATTTGGTGTAACTGCAGCCAAAATGCAGCTTCATCCTGTCCGCTGTGGCCTCTCTGCTCTGTGTGCGTGTGCGTGTGTGTGTGTGTGTGTGTGTGGAGCTCAGCCCCGCCCTCGGTCAACAAGACACAGACCTGTTCTCCTTATACTGCACATCCATGACACAGACAGAGAGCAGAGCGGAGCAGAGGCGAGAGACAGAGACAGCGATGTAACCTGGTCACTACGTTATGAGTCCCGACCTCACACCCTGCGTGCTGTTATTGGGGCTACACACCCACTGCCGAATGGCTGACATGCAGAAACGTCCCAGGCAAAATGATAAGAAAATACAGGCAGAGGGCAGAGTCTGACACACTTCTAGTGGGTCATAAGTAATGATTGAGAGGGATTACTTTTGTATGAGTCTATACATTGTTTTTTAGGAAATTCCTGCATAGTATACCTTTAAAGCTGCTTTGTTCTTACAACCATGAATCATTGTGAGTTTGAATATTTAAAGCTTAAGATAAATAAACATTTAAGTACAAATGTGTTATACGCACATCTACTCACTATATCTAATATAAAAAAGTCTGATTTTTTTAGCAAAAAATGTTAAAAATTTCTAGTACGAACATTTTAAATTTTAAGACTCTGTAGCAGCTACAGTTGCTACATCAACAGAAAGTTTATTGGCACCTTTTTTGATAATTGATTAATCCTTTAAGTCAATTTTAAAGCAAAAATACACTCGTTCCAGATTCTCAAATGTGAAAATTTGCCTCTTTTCCCTGCCTGACATTATATTAAACTGAATATCTTTGGATTCTCGACTGCTGGTGAGACTAAACAAGAACAATTTAAAGCTATCACCTTAGGCTCAAGGAAAATGTGTTGGACATTTTTCACTATTTCCTGCTATTTTTTAGACCAATTAATTGAACAAATATGGTGAAGATAATTCCCATTTGCAGCCATAGAGGATTTGCTGCTTTTCTCAGTTTTATATTATTATAAATTACATGTTTTGGGGTTAGAAAAACAGGTAAGAAAGACAGACAGTTAGAAAAAAGTATTTTGAACTATTTTCTGACAGGTTTGAGTGACTGATACAGAAAGCCCTGATTTAGACACTTTAAATCTCTTTTATCTCTTTAAATCTCGTCCATACAGCCTACACACTATTCTTTCATTAAGTACATTTAAAAAACAGTGCAAACAACCAAATTTAAACTCCATCAGGCACAAATAAGATGTGAAATGTACACATTAGCAGACACAAACAAGGAACTAAAATGCATAGACACAGAACAATCATTCTGTACAACCTTGATACAAATAAATAACCTAGTTAGGAACTAAAAGCATTGTCTTACCCCTTTACCGCATTCCTCGATCTCTGATGCATTGTCCAACAACTGCTGCATGTTTTAATGCCAGCTGACCACCCGCCCACTGCACCATAAGTTCTACTCATCCACCAATCAAACCGAATGATTGCCAGAGCAAAAGGGACTCGGGGGCCACACCAGCTGTGGTCATCTGTAATTGTCAATCACCTCGTTTACCCCACCCATCCACCCACTCTGCTTCCACTTCACACACACACACACACACACACACACACAAACACACACACACACACAAACCAGACAGCAAACAGAGCTCTTCTAGAGAGATGAGGTATTTATGAATGTAAATGCTCCTTCAGTTGCAAGGCAATATATCACGCTAAAGGTCGACTCTAAGAATACCATGTTTGAGAGGCCGATATGGTTTTATTGCTTTTAGAGAGAAATGTTTAAATAAGTTATCCCAAACCAATTTGCTCCATGACATTAAAACTTCCAAATGTTATGTGGTGTATGCTTTATTGTCTTTCAAATAGCTGAGGACTTTTAAATCATTTCTTACATTTTCATTTTTGGTTCTTGTTTTGAGTGACATCTATTGGATAATCAGTGGCACAAAACATCTCATGTCTGCTGGAAAACAGCTCATTCATCCATTTATTTCCTGGAAATATTTCTGACTTTATGCTCAAATATTTAATGATGATAAAAAAAGAGCACTGGTGGCAGTAAACGGTAGCACAACAACATAGGTAATCATGTATTTTAGGATTTTGTGTTATGTTTGTGCTCCAGTACATTTATCTGACAGCTGTAGTTACAACTCTGCAGATTAAGAATTTACATACAACATAAAAAAGCTACAAAATAACTGTCATTTAAATGCTCGTCAGTGTTTCAGAAGTCAATTAAATAATATATTTCTACATTATCTAATAAGATTTAAAAGGAAAGAGGCGAGAGGATTTTCCAAATCTGTAGAGAGGCATAAAATCCTGGAAAATCCCCCAATTTTTACATGTTTTTACCTGACTGCTACCTGATGAGTCACTGAGTTAAAGTCCCCCACAGTAGTGAATTAGATCTACCTGTAACATTTATAACATTGAAATACTGCTCACTAATTAGTACACCATTAACAACATTTTGAATGCATTTACTGATAACTTGTATACTTTTACTTATAATTTTTTGTATGGAGTATCAATCAACTTCCACGGAAGTTCTTGCCAGACTTGTATCCACGTGTTTCCTTACAAGCAAAATGCCACACATTTGTCAGCCAGCTTTAGGATTTAGAGGGATCTATTATAATTAAAAACTCTCTCCTCTGTCATCTCATAATGTCTCGTATATCTCTCCATCAGCTGTTGCACTTAGGTGTGAAAAATTAAGAGATATGTGGATGCTGATAAACAATAAAGGAGGAATCGGAGGAACTTTGATTGTGGGTTGAACCTCATTCACTAAAATACTTATGTCTCTGCTGGTAGCTTGACATCAGACCACTCTGTTTTATTTGGTGAATATCAACTTTTGCCATGAAACAAAAGATTCAGAGTGTCACAAGTTAGATTGAACAGATTATGAAACTCTTTTGTTCCTTGGTCTGCAAACTTGTGAATTCAGAGTATGAATTCTCAGTAGGCCAGAAGTAATAACAATCTGATGTAACGCACCCAGCTAGTTTGTTTTAGGACCTGTGAACCTGTGTAGGTCAAACACTGAATAAGGAAGAAAGCGTTGAAATTGATTGCACTGCACATAATATCTGATAATAGTAAACATGCTTGATTGTAATAATGTTTTTCTCTCTGGTTTAATATCTTTGTTTTGTTATGTGCGATATATGAAACAGCTGTTCGCTTTGTGGTGCAAGACCAATTTCAGAAATATTAAAGCTCCCCTCCAGTAAAACATGTGTTTTGCTTCTTGTTCCTTCAATTCAATGTTTGAGCTTCACTGTGCAGAATGACGTATGTGCAGAGTTTGACACTAGAAAGCTGTCTTCACATTAATCTGCTGAAAGTGGAAAGTCACCTTAAATCTAAGTTTAACATGTTTACGACCATGATTTGTGACATCACAGTTATTTATTTGTCTTAAAATTTGTCTTGGGAGTGTCTCATTTAATATGTTGTAATCTTTCCTTGTAATTCTGGATAGTACAGTAAAAGGAGGGATTCTCCGAGGTTGTGACTCCCATTTGATCATGTCTCAGTCCAGTCATTTACAGACAGTCTCAACTATCATGTTGGAGCATGTTTCCAATGTATCAACACTACCTTAAAGCTGCTCTTTGTCACATTTATCCAATGAACACAACCAGTGTCTGACTGTACTAAACCCCCTCCTAGATAAGTGCCAGATAACACAATCTCCCTCACTTTGTTTTATATCCCCACAGACAGTAACCACCAACCGCTGAGTCTGATTTTGTATCATATCACTGTGTCAGCAGGCGCACAGACACTTCATCCCCCCCCCCCCCCCCCCACCGTCCTCCTTGCAGGCTTTTTTTGATTTCCATTTGTTCCGTCTTTCTCTCCTCTCCCTCCTCAGCTGTCAGCTCGTGGTCAGAGGTCAACGGCTCTGGGCCAGGTGCCTGCTGGGACAGCTGCCACAGGATTTACACACAGACGACACTAACTGCAGATGTGGCCTTTTAGTGCCGGCCAAGTTACAAATGTTAGCAACAAGTAGCTTATTAAATGCAACCAAATATTTCTTTCACTATCCACTCTTTACATCCTGTTTCTTCTGTTCAGGTTCTTTTGAAAATATTTTGAAGACATCCCTGGTTTTTGTCAGATAGTCAATAATGAAAAGAAGCAGCAAAGACTGGGAAGAGATAAAGAGAAGACTGACATGTGACAAAGATCCTGCTTCAGTTTGATAAATGGCTGATTGGTTCATCCCAAGAAAAATATTTGTCAAACAGATGCTGGACAGATTGATCCACTAAACCACCGGAAGAGCCCTCAAATCTTGGAAATATATCATTTTACTGAAAGTACAAAATGTTCAGCCCAGCAACTTGATCCCTTGAATGTGAGGCAAAGCAGATATCTATGAAGAACATTTCAGTGGCAGTTCAAAGTCCTTCACAAATTACATAATAAAATTAAGGGAATTTTATTGTGCCAGTGCGTTTTGGAGAAATTTCTCTTTCCTCAGGGCACACAAGATACTTCGTCAAAACACATTGGCACAACAATTTTGTACTTTTAATAAAATTCTCCTGTGGACTGACCAGTTTGTGCAGAAATATGATGGCTTTTATTCTTGTTCCAGTCTGAATAAGCCAATTAATAAATCATTTCTTTTCTCTGAGAGACTTTTCTTTTCTCTGGTTCCCGTCACCTCTAAAAAATACCACTCTCTCTACACCCATTTTCTCAAAGTACCCTAATACTTAAGTATTCCATTATTATTGAATATTATTATGTGGCTATTATGCTCAAACTGCCAAATACTTAATATCTAAACGCACAGCATGCAGGTCTCACACCTATTTTAAGTGCAGTTGATTGCAGAAAACAAGATAGGTGACAGAATCTCCTCCTGTGATTATCAGCTCAGAAGAGGAGGGTTAAAAATACAGCTGGTGTGAAGCACAGAGACAAGGTAGAGAGATACCAGATGCATTGTGGCATTGATGGTATGTCAGGGACACTTCAGACACTCACACAAACACACACACACACATTCACGTACAGCCTGCTGGCATCACAGAGACCAGTGGACTAAAGATAACCCCTCATGTGTCCTTACTATTAAATAAATAAGATCTTTCGCAATCAGTGATCCTCAGCCAGCTCCTGTCAGGCCTCTCTGATAAGTTATTTTGTTATTCCTCTAATCTCTCCTTTGTATTAGATATTTAAACACCATCAAGCAATAACACCAACAACCAAGATGTGACTCATTCACTCTGGGAGATAAGGGCTTTTTGGTATCTTTAGTTAAATGTTTTCCTCCTCGCTGGAAATATGTTGTCAAGACGGTTTATTGACAACACTGACATTAATTTCTGATTTACAGTAAAAACAAATTCAGAGCTTAAACGATTAGTCAATCAACAGACAAATAATTTTTACGATCGATTAATGGTTTAGGTCATTTTTTAATCAAATATGCCAACAATTAATTGGTTTCAGCTTCTTAAATGTGAATATTTGCTCGTTTTCTTAGCCCTCTATGATAGTAAACTGATTATATTTGGGTTCTGAACTTTTGTTTCAATAAAACAAGAAGTTTTAATAATGTCAACTGAGGATTTAAGAAATGTTAATGAACTTTTTTTCACGATTAATCAGAAAAATAATCAGCAGAATAAAGATAAGAAAAATAATTGTAAACTCATTCAACTATGGATTTTATTTTCATTTTTTATTCATCATCTAGTCTTTTATTTCCATCTCTTGAAAAAGGCCCCCAGCTACCTGACAGATTGGATGTTTACTAATGTCGACTTATGAAAACAAACATTCATGTGTGAGAAACTCAGAAGATGAGGTTTTGGAGTTTACAGAACCAATAAAGGAGAGTTTACCTGAACTATGCTGGGGTAGCATGTGGTTGTCTGTGGGTAGACAGGCAGTCCATAAGGCTGAAGAATCACAGTGGGTGAGGATAGCATAGCCCAAAAACCACGCACAAGGAGACAGGGAACGGTGGAAGATGGGAGGAGAAGGAGAAGGAGAGCAGAGGGGAAAAGGAAGGGTTGATATGCACACAGGAAAGCACGCAGTCAGGTTGGAGAAAAAAAATCCCAACAGGAGAAAACAGAAGATCCAAGAGGGCGAGTAGGGAAAGACGGTTAAGATTCTGTTAACCTCGCAGATGAGTCAAACAAAACACAACGAAACTCCACAAAACAACCGAAGTCCTGTCCAGAAATTAGACAGGATGTAGAGCAGGGAAAGAGAAAGCAAGTGAGCTTCTGTGTGTCCATCAGTTGATCACGCAGTCTGACAGACAGAAACACATGCTCAGGGTCCCATTTCAGAGTTATATAAATAGTCACCCATGTCCTTCTCTCTGAGTTTACCACCTCACTCTTGCACACGTCGTCCTGCAAGATTTCTCGCAGATTCTCACATGTTTTTGTTTTTGTTTTTACAATATAAAGAAGGACATATTCAACAGGGCTTCAGTGTAGGAGGCTGTCAAAAACACAGCCAGTCATTTGACTCCTTGTGTCCTCTCTATATACTCCAGAATCAGAATCAGAACTAGGTTTATTGCCAAGTAGGTTTGCACATACAAGGAATTATATATAATATACACAAGATTAAGTTATTGTAAATAATACAAAAAGAAAGAAGAAATTTACAATGAAAAAAATGTAAAATACATTCTAAGTGAGAAGAGCTGCTATAGGTTTAAATTTTAAATTGAAGAGGATGAAATGGACAAAATATTGACCAGACACTATAAACTAACAGTTGAGAGTCTGTTATTATTTTTAGGTATGTGACTACATATATCATATTTATGATACACATGATGTACACTCAGACACATACTGTACATTTGAAGCAGATACTTTCAGTGTTTTCACCTGTTATTTTCAGTTTCACCAACAGAGCGCGACAAGACCAACGTCCCCCTTAGTCCCTATTATAGAAAGTATGGTCTTATTTTTGAATGTAGTGTCCAGAAACAATGAAGTTGATAACTTGATAAATTTGCTGTGTCTCCTGGGTAAACATCATATTCACAAAGCCGGATTTCTTCAGTTACTTCCAAACAAAAACTTGTTTTATGTTGAACTTCAGATATTCTATGATTCTGTCTGCAAGGTTATCTAAAAACGAAAAAGCTTTAAAGACATCTAATTTCTTGAGAAAGATTGTGGACAATATTGAAAACTAACTTAAATGTTGGTTTGGAATATTGCTTATTCACTTTTTAAGTTACTATACTAATTTATTTTTCTCATTTAATTTCTGCATTATGTATCTTTTACAGTGTACAATTTCATTTCTGCTTGTGTTTTTGTGATTAGTTTTTTTATTTCATTTGTTCTCGAATACTCCCTGTACTGTTGTTTGTACTGTAATATTACTGTGCTGTTAATAAAGTTAAAAAAAAAAAAAAGACCAACATCCCCCGCTTCCGTTCTGGCGGTGAGAGGCATGATGGGATATGTAGTGTATGCGTCAGCCCTATAAATGCCAAAGAACTTCCTTCAACGTCCTCTTTACTGCGCGAGCCTGAGCGAGACAGGTACGAGCAGTATCCTCGTGCTAATTTACAGCATTAACCGACAGCATGTTAACTGTTTTAGATGTACAAAAGACGATAGACAATGAAATGAAACGTTATTGTACTGGTAGACACTTATTTTATGTAATGGGTCATTTTGTATTTTGTTGTTAAGGCAAAGGCTAATTCGGCTAAGCTAATGCTAGCTTGTGTCATTAAACAACGTGGTGCGGTGCAGCTGCGGCCTACTCGTACAGCTGATGAGTTTCTGGTTTTTCAACGCACATTTACATGATCGCTTGTATTAACAAGTACATGAAATGTACTGCAAATGTATCCTCGCGTGTGTCAATGTAAAATATGTCACATTATCTGTAATTGTAACTCACGCCGCAGATTTAAGAGGGAAATGTTAACGTTGCACTGCAGCTGTCATCTTTACGCTAAATTGTTGGTAGATTAAAGCGATTTAGACTTCAGGTATTATAAGATGGAACAGCAGAGAAATCAAAGTAGTATCTTTTGACTCGTGTTATATTTAGGTTTTTACACCTGCAGCACCTATATTTCTTGAATGCGACTCAATTGTGAACCAGATTTCTATAATATAATAGATATAATCGAGTCTAATTTACTGTAAATGGGATCAACTTCAAAAGATGTTCACTTGATATAGAGCTCAGATGAAGTCTAGTTTGTTCAAACTGTCCAAAGAGTGATGTAATGCCACAATGCACCTTTTATTAAGGTATTGTGGGTTTGTGGAAGTCTACTGTGAATATTTGTACATCCGTGTTAATTAATATATTAAGTTGCAATGATTAATCTATTTTTTTTTTTTTTGTCCTGATGTTGCAGGCACTCTAAGCCGCCATGCCCGTTGCCAGGAGTTGGGTTTGTCGCAAGACATATGTCACCCCCCGCCGTCCCTTCGAGAAGTCCCGTCTCGACCAGGAGTTGAAACTCATTGGTACGCTGTGATTTCTTTAACACATCTGGGTGAAATAAATGAGGTTAAGTTATATATCCTTTTATGGAGTTGACCGCAATGAGCTTGAACTTTGACTAACTATCCTATCTTCTTAAAAGGCGAGTATGGACTGAGGAACAAGCGTGAGGTGTGGAGGGTCAAGTTCACCCTGGCCAAGATCCGTAAAGCTGCCAGAGAGCTGCTCACTCTGGACGAGAAGGACCCCAAGCGTCTGTTTGAAGGTACACAAATTAAAGTTAGAGATTTTATAAGTGTGTTGGCCGATGATTTAACTATCAACTGTCAGACTTTTCTCTGGTGTCAAGAATTCCTCGTCAATGAGGCCAACATTGTCACTTTACTTAAATCACCATATGCAGCATATGTGCCTGTATGTGCGGACTTGTAATTAAATGTCTCCTGTGTGGTTTCACAGGTAATGCCTTGCTCAGGCGTCTGGTGAGGATTGGTGTACTGGACGAGGGTAAGATGAAGCTGGATTACATCCTGGGTCTGAAGGTTGAAGATTTCTTGGAGAGGAGGCTGCAGACGCAGGTTTTCAAGCTTGGACTTGCCAAGAGCATCCACCACGCCCGTGTCCTTATCCGCCAGAGGCACATCCGGTAAGCTCAAAGGCTCCTGGGAGCAAACATCAAATATTTAAAGGGGCAAAGGTCTTCTGAGGGACTCATGAGAAACTCTCAATGCTTCCTCTTCCATCAGAGGACCACCAGCTTGTAACACTCTCCGCTGAGATCAGTTAAACATTTCAGCAAGGTCAATTCGGTATCAAAACCGTATACCTTGTCAGTAGACATTGCCCAGAGCCAATCCTGCCACTGAGCGCTTGGACTGTGCTGCCATGGTGTTTTGGCTGTTAGGTAAGGTATGGGGGATTGCACCTCGGGCAATTGTAGTAATCACTAAACCTTGTTTAATGTTAAGTGATGTACAAAAAGATACTCAGGCTGATGATTAAGATATACATATTCAGATTTTCTGTGGTGTCACGAATTCCTCGTCAATGAAGCCTGCACTAGTCATCTTCTACATACATGATTACAAAATGTTGTTAAATTAGTCTCACTCTTCAGTTAAATGCTTCCCTTATACTCCTGAAAGCAGCATGTGAAGTTGACTAAGTGTTTTCTAAACTCCCCCTCATTATTGCTTTGTATCTTGGCAGTGTGCGCAAGCAGGTGGTGAACATCCCCTCCTTCGTGGTCCGCCTGGACAGCCAAAAGCACATTGACTTCTCTCTGAGGTCTCCATACGGCGGTGGACGCCCAGGCCGCGTCAAGAGAAAGAACACCAAGAAGGGCCAGGGTGGAGCCGGAGGAGCTGACGACGAAGAGGAGGATTAAGAAGGATGTTGTCCAGGGAGTGTTTCTCTGATACTTCCTGTTCTGTCCAATTTTCAATAAAAAAGTTTTGGTTTGACCAGAGAACTGAGTTGTCATTGCATTTTTTTCCCCCCTATTTATACTAATACTTGTCACTTTATACAGGTTTATATTATGTCTGTGTGTATATGTATTGTGTGTATGTGTATATTTATTTATATATATGAAAATATTACATAAATTTAAAAAATACGATATTTGAGGACTATCAAATGAAGTTTTGTATTATACGAAGATACACTAAAATATGTACCAGAAGTTATGACATGCAGTATAATCTAGAGGTTTATGGGTGTCTTTACCTGAGGTCAGAATGGAACAGTCCACTACACCCCCTGCTACTGCAGGCAGAATGGAACAGTCCAACCGTTCCAGGTGGAGTCATCTCTTCCAGGAAGTAAATCAATCGTAGCAGTGTGGATGGCGATAGTTGTGCATGCCGGTTCTCTCAAAGAGGCTGGAGTTATTTAACACAATAATTGTAAGTAATCTAAGATTTACACCTCATGCTTCCTAGTGTCAGTTAGTGTGTTAGCCGCCAAACTATAGAGCGATTAGTTTGGACTCAGGCTAATGTTAGCATAGCTACAGCTACAGTGTTCATCTCATAACCTCTTTATAATGTATGTTTATCCTGTGTGTTTTGGATTTTGGTATAATTTATACTCCCAGGCTGTTGCTTAAATTCTGTCACCTGGAAGTAGCTTTTCAAAGGTAATTGAGAAACTATTTTTAATCTTTTTTATTGGCTCAGCAAATTTTCCGATTCTTAATTGAATTAAATGGTTGGCTGATAGTGTACAACTGCTGGCAGCTGATAAAAATGATAAAAGCAAACAGCTGAGAGCTAACAGTGTCCAGCACTCAACTAAAATAATACATCCTTAAGCATCGAGGCAGCTGTTTCACGTGTTATTCCGTGTTATGCAACACCGGTATATATGTAGTCCCATGCATTTCATCTCTATTTAAACCGTTTTCATGAGATAATGCTACAAGCTGCTCTTGCATACCATATCGCATACACATTACAGGAAGCGGATGTTGCCTTAATGGCGAAGAATTTGGCTTCACAGGCAGATATTGTGAAATACAGCCTGAAGATTTGACACTCATCGCTGCTGATTCTGGGCAAACTTCTCACAGTTAAAAAATGAATGATGTTGAGATGTGTTTCTAATCATTTTATTGAGAGTTACTGCTTTGAAATTATTTACTATAAAGGAGTTGTAAAAACAGGTCCAAAACTGTCAAAGTGCAAATCCATGATATTAAAAAAAAAGAACATAGACTAAGAGGTCACATTTCTTCATATTTCTTTGTAGAATGATAAACAATCTATTACTACCTGAGGTAAACTGAACTCTTTCTCTCTCTCTCTCTCTCTCTCTCTCTCTCTCTCTCTCTCTCTCTCTATCTCTATCTCCATCTCTCTCTCTATCACACCTCTAGGTGAACTGAAGTTTGTGTTGACTCACCCTACTCTCACTCTAAGTATGTCATTTTGGGGGGGGGGAAATACTATCCACACTTTTCAGTATTGTCTGATTTAGTACCAACAACAGCCCGAACACGTACCATTGGGCTGAATGAGTATATCTGTAATGCAGCTCAAAATCATTCTGTTGCCTATATCACGTATTTCTGTCACACCTTGCTTTGTTATGTTCACTCATAGATAGTCTGTGAATGATGCATCATATTATGTGCAGATTTCTGTGTTTCTGTGTAACGTTGGAGCTGACCTGTGTTTCTGTGCTAGCGGAGCAATGTCTTCTGATGAGCTGGTCTATTTGGGAGTTCTCGCTGCCTCCATCCCTGTTGGATTCCTCTTCCGTTACCTCAGTGAGTATTTTCATCAGGTTGGAAAGTACAGACATACAGTACCAGTCAAAAGTTTGGACACACTTTCTCATTATAGGGAATGGGAAGTTGTGTCCAAACTTTTGACTGGTACTGTATATTTCGAACATAATCAGCAGAATGCTTTATTTATTTGCCAATGGGGCCAATGCTTCTGGTTAAAGTCATGGTCTGAGCAGCCAACTAAATAAGATTTATTTTCTATATTTGTCATTTTAAAAGGTATACGCTAAAAATGACAACTGTTTCCTCAAGTTTTGCATTGTGGAAATTATCTAGTTAATTTTTGTTCACATGCAGAGGGTGGACAAAACACCAAACAGCATAATTTTAACATCATGTAATAGCTTCAGTCCTCCTCAGACTCCTATTATACATATATTGAAATATTTCTAGAGTGATACTGGACCGTTTCTTTGAAGGAAAGCCTGCTGTTCTTGAAGCGATGGAGAAAGTGGAAATCTGCTTAGCAGTCTGCGTTCTATAGCCTGCTATTAAGGATTAGTGATGTTTAACGTGGTGTTCAGGGAGACTATGGATGATAGCGAAACTTAATGACTTATTAATCTTTTCTTTTGTTCGGGGTTCAAGGTTTTATGTGCCTTAACCTTTTGTTATTCCTGTCAGTACGCTTCGCAACCTCCTTCTTTTCTTTGGCAACTGCAGTTCATGTGATTTTAAACATTTTCCTGTCTGATGCATCTGTAGTGTTTCACCTGTCATGACAACACTATATTGTTCATACTACTGTTTTGAAAATATATAAGAATTTACATATGAAATAGATGATTGGCGGACCTCTGTGGTGTGTAAACACATGTTGTGTGACTCATATACACCGGCACAGTTACTATGTTTGGACATGTTCTCCATACTGTGAACTATACACTTAGTGTTGATAAGCCTGCGTATGGGTTGCACCGGTTCTCGTTGACAATGTCAATAAATTATGTTCAAAGCCGAGCCAGTGCACGGGGAGTGACAGGTGTTCACTTGAAATTAACAGCATCACAGGACAACAGTTTGTCACACATCTTACTGCTCATTACCAGGTTTGCAATACTGGTCCAAGTAAATGGCAGCAGGATTCTTCTACACAGCCTTTCACAACAAATGCCACCATCTTTTCCTGTCTCTGTCAGGCTACCTAACTGTAAATCAACACTGTTTGGAAGTTTAGATTTTAGATTTTAAATTGTTGTTCATGATGTGTTTTAGGTGCTTTTCCCCGCTCTCTGTGGCTCCTCAGTAGACAGTTGAAGGTGGTTTATTTATATACTTTTTTCTTGATTTCAGGTCCTCCTGTGAAACAGGGAGCAGCTCTGCTTCTGGGCCTCTCAATTACCATCGCCACCTGTCATGTCCACACACTCCACTCTCTGGTAACGGTGATTGGAACATGGATTATTATAAAGAGCAACTGGCGGTGAGAGATAAACATTCATGCTTTTACAAAATTATCTCACTGTACACACACAGACACATAGAAGTCAGTACTGTAATCTTCAACTAACAATTTTAATCATCAATTAAAATGTCAAAAAACATACAATTTCTAAGCGATAGTGTCTTAAAATTGCTTGTTTTGTAAAAGTGTAAAGCAGATAAAGCAGCTTCTATGTAAATTCACTCGCAACATTTTGTCTCTGTCTATAAGGCATGCCCCTGCATTGAGTCTCAGCTGGACCTTTCTCTACCTCCTCTTCTTCCGGTTGGTCACTTGGTTCGGTTTACCACAACCAACACCTTTTTCCAACGCCATCCAGCTACTTCTCACTCTTAAGGTACAGAAACATAAGATCACACAAGAAATTATCACGAGGAAATCTATTACAGCAACACAGTTTTTTTTTACAATATGTTCACTTTTGTTGTCAGATGGTGAGTCTGGCCAACGAGGTGCAAATTTTCCACATGGAGAAGAAAAAGGAAGTGAGCTCCTTTACAAAGTCTCCTGTCATTGGTGGTCTGTCTCAGGAGCCGTCTCTCTACGATATTATGTCCTATAGCTACTGTTATGTCGGTATCATGACCGGTAAGTGTGTGCAAATGCCCGACACCTCTCAGAATCTTCTCTAAATAATTTTAGGAGGATGAAGTTTAAGTGAACATTTAAAAATTTAACATGTTTATGTGTGAGCTGTTAATACCCATGAGTATTGTTGTTTAATGTCAATTTGCTTTTGCATGAATTTTAACTGTTGTCTCTCTTTGTCTCACTCTCTGCTTCTTGTCCAATATTGTGTGAGTCCATATCATTTTCAGTATTTGAACTTACTCCCAGTTGTAATATAGCTCTACTCTCTTTTTGTTTTCTTACTCCCCTCTCCTATCCAACGACACCTTTTCTTCTTTTGAACCACATTGTCCTCCACTGTTCACTCGTGTGTTCATTGTCTCTTACATTATCTCAATTGTCCATTTTTGTCTATCACTGTCTTCTCAACACTGCCTTTATCCCCTTGTGTCATCCCTCCATTTACCCAAAGGCCCGTTCTTTCGCTTCCAAACATTCGTCGACTGGCTGAAGCAGCCCAGCCCACTGGCCCTGCCCAGCTGGGTGCCGTGTCTGCAGCGTCTGAAGCTGGTTCCTGTCTATGGCGCTCTGTTCGTGGCTGTCAACTCTGTCTTTCCTCTGGCTTACGTTCGCACGGAGGAGTTCATGGATGAAAACTTCTTCTTCAGGTATTGTGACAAAGCAGAATGGTCTAATAATAACGATAAAGAATGGAGTTGTAGATATAGTATATCATCATCATCATCACTTAAAAGTTTTCTTAACCTGTCTCATTAATGGAATCATTTAATTTAAGATAAATGAAAACATGAGCATGAAATGAAATTGAGTGCAACTGCATACAAAAGAATGATTGAATAAAAATGTTTTTTAGGAGCGAACTTGAGATTTTTAATCTAATGGAGAAAGTTAAACCACATTTAGACTGTAGAGTCATTAAATAATACTGAGGCCTCACAGGGGCTTAAAAGCTCAGACACATAAATATACATATTTGCTATGACAACAAACATTTGTTAAAGGTGTTAAATAATATTTACAAATAATTCCTCAAATGTACTGGGAGTCAATTAACTTAAACTAAACTGGTTGTAGAATCTGTCTCTCTGGTTTTGTCAGGAGTCTGGCTGAAATTTGTCACACAGACGCAATGAAATGACACAAATTAACAAAAGGAAATCATAAATGATCATTTATGTTGAGATAAATACAGTAGTGCTGTGTTTTGGGAAAGTAAAAAATTATTCCCGTTGAGTCAAAAAGATTCTTGTAGCTGTGACTTGAGGCGTAAATGTCTCAGTGATAACCATGTTGTTAATGTCCTTTTGTTCTCTTTCTCTCTCTGACCAGGCTGTTCTACATGATCGCGGTGTTCTTCGTGTTCAGGATGCGTTTCTATGCAGCGTGGTGTGGAGCCGAGGCCGGTTGTATCAGTGCAGGTCTAGGCTGCTATCCAGAAAAGGCGCTTAGCAAACCTGGAGGAGGACCCACAGTCAACTATAGGTACCGTTTAATACAATACCAACATCTTTGTCTATGTGATGGTCATATTTTTGTTGTTAAAAGTTGGTATTTGGTTTTTATTTACTTTATTCTTTCCCTACAGTGTTGATCCTGCCGCTGAGGAGCAATATGACTTTAAAACCATCCAGAACATTGACTGCTACAACACCGACTTCTGTGTGAAGGTGCGACACGGCATGCGTTACTGGAACATGACGGTGCAGTGGTGGCTGCATCACTACATCTATCCCAACTCTCCCTTCAAAGCCTACACTCTCAGGTAAGGCTGTAGAAGAAGTGCCATGTGTGCAACTAACTCCTGTTTATATTGTACAGGTGTGAATCCATATACTCATCAATGAGTCCTTGTGATGTGTGTAGAGGTATCAGAATCCCTTTATTGAACATATGCACTGAGATTTTAAAAAATTACAGCTGTGAGGTAATATTAAGCGTCTGCATCTTTAAGAAATGTTTGCTAGTCATTTTCTATTTTTAATAATCAGCTCGGATCTTAAATGTGAATATTCTGAAGGGATACCAGTGAAGTTTCCTTTCTTACATCAGAGATTTCTTTTCAAGTCACATTGAAAGTCATGTCAGTGTATGGTGCGCTAGTGAGTATTGATGGTGTATTTGAGATTGATATACAATAAACTACAGTACCCATGTTCATGGTAATGAAGGGACACGTCACCTAGTGCAATAGTTTGCTTTATTGATGTGTTTTTAGTTTTTGGACAACAATGGACGTCTATGGCACAAAGGAATAAGATGCTGTATACGAGGCTTTGGTTACAAAGCACATTTAGTGATTACTTCATGTCCTATCACAGACTTTAAACACCTTCTGTATAGTAAAAGTTTAGTTTAAAACTCTGACATTATCCCTTTCAAACTTTTTTGAACAAATTATTCTGATCTGTCCCAACATCTTAATGTTGATGATATGGTTGTTGTACAGTGTTCCTGCCTTGGTTGATTCATAGATATGGTTGCTATTTATTGCCTATTGCCTGCTAGTTATTTGCATTAATTTACATTTTATTGTTATTACTGTGGCTGTTATCACGTACTGAATATCCTTCCTGCCCATATGAATGTGAACTCAGGTCATTGCTGTAAAAGAGCTTAATGCTCAAGCAGTTTTCCCTGAATAAACAATGGTTATATAAAATATTTTACCTGAAATAAATCAAATGAAAACCCTGACGCGTCATGTTATGTTTGGACTTTACCATCTCTCCCATCTGTCTGACTTTCAGGGCCGGCTGGACCATGTTCATCAGCGCCTACTGGCACGGTCTACATGCCGGCTACTACCTCTCCTTCCTCACCATCCCCCTGTGCATTGCAGCTGAGTCCGCCATGGAGGCCTCTGTCAGAGCTAAACTGGGCCCTCGTGGACAGAACATATTCGACTGGGTTCACTGGTTCTTGAAGATGAGAGCCTACGACTACATGTGCATGGGCTTCGTGCTACTGAAGGCCTCCGACACCATCAACTACTGGATGTCCATCTACTTCATCATGCACATCATCGCCGTTTGCTGTATAATAGTGGGCAAGGTCCTGAAGGGAGGGAAAAGGGAAGGGAGGAGAGGAGACAAGGAGGAGAAAAAAGAGGGAGAAAAGGTAGATAACAAGGAGAATACTGGAGAGAAAACAGACTGAATGGAGGTACAATAAAGAACTGGTTTGATATTTTTGGGACATAAGGAAGAGTTACTTCAAGACTATAATTTCCAGTATCGATTGCACCATCACTCATTTTTCTAGCGACAAACGTCACACATTTCCAGTAATATTTCTTGTAGGAAAAGTTAAAAGTTCAACTCTTACTTTATTTAAAAAAATACAGTAAATTTAACAAATAGCAGAAATTAGTAACAAGTGTGACACGTAAAGCTGAGTCACCACTGGAGACATTTTGTATATGTACATAAAAGTACTGTGAACACCGGTAAAGGAATGTTTGAGCAAACTTTTACTTTTCTAGTGTGATTGTCTGATTGGATGTAAATAGTTTATTCAGTCCTCTCATAAGTGCATCTGCCTGTACAGTATGTGTGTTTTTATGTCAAGATATATTATGCCCAGTTTGAAGTGTTTTGGAACGATCTTACTGGTCAAAATGGGATCAAAATGCTGCTTTAGAGACAGATTGTAGAGTGAGTTAAACAACCAGCAGCTCAACCCTCAAAATGACATTCTTCACAATTAAAAGAGCAACAAAGTGATTAAATTGATTTGCCACCAAAACATTCCAACAGCAGCTCACCTGTCTTGACCTGTATGTTAATATTAATCCACTTTTTGTGTATGATAAGCATTAATCACAGTTTTCAATTTAAGGAACCAAATGCTAACTTTTGGCATCTCCAATTGGCACCTTGACAGTTTTTTTTAGTGCAATGGGAATAAAAGGTTGTTTCTTTGATAGTTAAATGCAGAAACAAATTAAGCTGTAAATGTGAATGTAATGGTCCAGCGCTTATCAGCAGACTTTTTTCATTTATATCAAAAATAAAAGGTCAAATTCAAACTGGCACAAGTTTGAGGGAGCAAAGCAAACAGTTTACATTTGTATTGTTTCCTAATTACATTAAGGATTTTAGTTTAAATAACCTCAACTATTCTCTGTATTATAATGTTCCTTTTTTAATTCTGGTTGAACATTTCTCTGCTTTGGTTTACCCACTTGATGCGGTGATTTCTCTGTTTGGAATTTACTTTACATTAACTGTTACGCTGCCTGTAATTGTGAGGAAATCCAATATTCGGATCACATCAAGCACATATACACTGACGTCTGTACAGCAGTGTTGTATCCAGTGAAGCGTGTGCCATGTGAAAGATATCTTTACGGTTTGTTCACTGCCAAAACATCTGTACTGCCATCAAGGAACATTCAGGGTTGAGACCAAACATTAAAAAAAAGTTTCACATCATAACAATACGCTGCCTACTTAAGTATGAATAACAGCACAGCTAAGGCTGGGTGAAATGGTTGAAATCATATTATGATATGAATTTGGTTATTTTCTCATATCTATGTACTGTATATCACAATAGGACAAATGTATGAAATCACATAGCAAATAGATAAAACAAAAACTTAGATAGCTACTTTTGTTAAATAAAAACTTGCTTTGAAACATGTTTTTGGCCAACAGAAATGATAGTATTGATTTATCGCTCAGCTCTAAATACAGAAAACTGTACAGTAGAAAAACCTGTCTGCAGTTCCTTCACTCTGTATGTAATAACTGGTTTATATGAGCGTGACTGAAAGCAGAATATAAAGGTTGTTGTTGAGCTGTTGCATCTCCCAAATGTTTGTCATCATTTGAATTACAAATAGTTTTTGTGTTTTGCAGTTGTCCTTTACTCTCTCTGTGCCAAAACCCTTGTGGATAATTTTCCCTTTGTTTTTATTATTGCACAGTGATGATTGTGAATTACAGTCCGTCTGTCACTACATGCTCTCGACTGCTCATCTCCTACATTATTTATTTTCCAGCCTTTTGTCTCGTTTAGTGTTTATTTCTTGTTTTTGGCTTCACATACTGTAACAACTGCAACACTCCCTGCTTTGTTACAGCGTTATATATAAAATACATATCAGCATTTCCTCATAAATGTTACTCAGGTGTCTTTTTTTAATTTTTTTTTTTAAAGTCATGACATGATTATCTGTGAGTTACTTGTCCATTATGATGCACATAATAGCCTTATGTAATGCATTAAAATAAAGCTTACAGGAAAAGGTTTTTAAACACAACATTCTTTAGTTTGTCAGGCTGAGAAATCATTAACTCTCCGGCATTAGCGCACACAAACACACCTCCATAGTTACCTCACAACACTGTGTTTGTGCTCTCATTCAAACTCTCTCGTCCCTGAAGTTTCCTGTTAAGTTAAAGAAATTTATTTTTACTTCTCAACAACACAAATTACAGTTCTTCAGTTTAACCCATTTGCTTGCTGTATGCAATGTATGTATGTTATTGTAGATGAACGGTAACTGTCACACTGGAAATAATGGGTTAAATCATACAAGGAAGTACCTGTGTGGTCATTTACAAGGGGAGTAAAGTCCGTGAGAGAAGAATACAGAAGTAGAGATTCCTGGATATGCTCCGTTTTCCTTGTGACGAGCCGGATCATTTTTTTGTTTTTATTCTGAGTTTGTTCTTTGTGTGTTAGATGTGATCACAGAGGAAAGTGTGAAGAGCTGTTTGTGTTGTGCTGCATCAGAGAAATGACCAATGAACTACGGAGACAAGACTCAAGTAGGGTGTATGACTATATTGAAGGTGTGTCTTCTGATTACGTTTATTTGTCCATTTCAAAGGTTTAGATAATATCTTAATTGACTGAATATCTGTATAATGTTTCTATTGATAAACATTATTCTTTTTATTGCTCAATCATTTCCTTTGCCGTCTTTCCGTCCTTCTCCTCAAACCAGTCACAGGGGATGGTTACCCTGCTGACCAGCAGTCACTAAGGTCACGACAGGTCCAGTCTCGAGCGTCCAATCAGAATTACCCTCAGTTCAACTGGAGCTCGACCCCTACGGAGCAGGATGAAGAGGGCACCAGTGCACCAACCCGGGACCTCAGGAGCATCCCTCTGCCCATGGCCCTGAAAAGAGCTGTGCGGTACGAAGCCTTCTGAGCAATTTCATCAAATGTTGTGTATTTTTATTATTAATGATTTTTAGTAATGTGTTAATTAATATTTCAAGTCGTTGGCTCACAGTAACAATAATAAACAAAAATAAAACAATAATAAAAGAGGTAAGAAGGGAAAAAATTAACAAAATTTAAATGTAGTAATAATAAGTTCCAACTGTGACTTAATCCATTACTACTAATATAACAGAGAAAACCACTAAACATGCCAAAAGAGGTAATAAATTAACTAGACTCTAAATTTACAGTTGGACATTGTGTTTATTGACCTGGGATGAAAACCTTCCCATTAATAGTTACAGTGTTAATCTCAGGGTGTAGTAAATATGTTGCACAATATTAAACTGCTGATAAATGTAACAGTATAAATCTAAATGGTCTATTAAAGGGAGGCTACGCAGCTTTTGTTAGAAGTGACAACAAATTCTTTCTCTTACAAATACAAAGTTGAGCTCTTTAACATTAAAACACAGTACAGCACCCTACAGTAGCCTAATATAACACACTCAGGGGTTTTATTGCTACAGTCTTCATTGGTCTTTAGCAAACTATAGGAAACTGTTGCTGTATTACTGAGTAAAGTCAATTAACTGACTTTTTGACTCTTCTCTATTTGTGTTACTGTTATATTTAGTTTCAGTTTCAGTAAGTTTCACCTTAAAGTATATGATTACACAAAGGCCTCTCATGAATTATGGAACAAATCCTTTTTCATTTACAGTGCATAGTTATTTTTTTTCTAACATAAATAATAATAAAACCACTGTAATAATATATTTACTATATAAATCTGATTTCAGTCTTCCACCAATTAATTCTATAAAAGTGATTGGATAACACAAGTAAATACTTATTCAATATTAATTTATTATTGGAAACTTTATTCTCAATATGTTAAATTGCGTGCTTATAACACACAGTTGACCTGCTGTGCCCCCACTAAGTGGTTCTCTAGGTAACGCTAGCAGTTAATTTACTGATTACCTATAAATATAGTTTACTCTATAATTAGCACCAAAATTTACATAGTTGCTTTGAGGAAATGACTTGGAAATTGGACCCAAAAACATAAAGCGTGAGCAGTAATTATATCAAACTATCGTTATTCCAGAGTCATTTAAGTGTTTTAAAAACATGTCTATTACAGGCAGGTGCAGCAAATGCAGATACCTGTGGTTTCCAGCGTCGAGTCCTGGAAACGGAGGAAGACCAAATCTCTGCATAAAGTCGCCAGAGAATTTCTCTACTTTTTTACGCTGTGGAGAAACACCTTGCAAAAGATTGGAGGTAAACTTTCAACTAATTATTTCAAATGGACATTAATCCTGCTAAAACTTCAGTCCAGTGTGCATTTGCTGCTGGACTTTCATAATGACATATCTAATTTTAATACATTTTGATTTGAGCCTTTTTGTTTCAGTATTTATTTTACTTATATGGCTCAGATGCATTTATCAGTTTGAATGAAATTAGGATCTTTGCTCCTACAGGGAACTTTGGAGGTGGTGTCCAGTCCTACTTCCTGTTCCTGCGATTCTTGGTGGTGCTCAATTTTGTCTCCTTCTTACTGATCGCTGGATTCGTCCTCATCCCCAGCATTGTCTTCAGATCTGTTGGGGACAGCGTTGTTAACAGCACTGGTAACAACTTGTTCAGACAACAGTTCACTTTAACACACAGTTATTATGTTTTCATGGTTCTTCAATTGTCTGTATGTCTTGGTTTCTAACGTTTTAGGAAAATGACAGGAAAAACAGGAAATCTTCTCACAGATTGATGTAACAGTTACCTAGCAACAGCCTTGCCTCTGAGGAGTAAAAGTAGAGACAGCATCACCAGCTGTGGTGCTCCCCTCAGAAATACAATGAAGACATGTTCACCAGTGCATGAGCAGATTTACTCCCAAAACAATGTCTGAAGAATAGATGTCGTACTCTGAAACATCAGTCATTACGTGTAAAATAAAGAGGATAAATATTGTAAAGATTTGATAATTTACAACTGAGGACTTGAGCTGGAATCCATAAGCTTACCCACACTCCACTCTTTAAGTAGTTTTATCATTTTTGCATGCATCACTATTTTCAAAATGGTAGATTTCTCCTTTTATTAAACAAAACCCTTTGATTTTCTAAAGCTCTGTGAGGAAACCAGCTTTATCTTTTAAGACCCGTTGCCATTATGTGCGCCACAGGACTGCATTTAATCACTGCTGCAGCTTTTACTTCTCCTTCTTCTTGTTTTTCTGTTCCTTGTAGTTGTTGAAAAAGTTCTGAAAACCTTAGAGTGACGACATGGCCTATATGTTCAGAGTGGTGCAGGGAAACCTATAGAAATACATTAATCACTAAGAATTCATGCATAGATCCTAAAGCTCTCTCTGTTTTTCAGGTCCAGAGGAATGCATGGCTTATGACCCTAATCCTCAAGCCTTGGTGGTGTTCTATAATTACTTCCTTGACTTACTTTCAGGAACGGTGAGAAACTGTGCAAAGATTCAACAACCTGCAAATGTTGCAGAACGTATAGCTAAACAGATATTTATGATTATTACACTTTTGGCCTTGTGTACATGTTGTTTTTTGGATGGAAGGGCCAACCAATGTGCCTTTGTCACAGTGGACATTTTGACTTGTCATAGTAGGAAAAGCACAAGTGTTACTAATAACATTAACAGTGGCTGTGTTATTTATAAGTGTCCCAGTAAGCTGTGACAGTGTGACAGTGAGCCAGCATGACCCTGAAACTGAAGCAGCTAAATGGAATTCAGCCATCGTTAATTTTACTGTTTACACCTGCACTTTTCCTGCTCTGACATGTCAAAATGTCTCTCGTGAGTAAAGTTTATAGGATTAAATTTATACTATTGGATCAGTCTAAACACATTTCTAACAAAGTAACTAGGTCCTTTTTTACTGTAAATGCTTGTATGGTTTTTTTTTCATTGTAAAACTGAAAGCAAAGGAACCTTAAAACAAAGGGAATATGAAGTGTATTATATACACTGTTAATTGTGGTTTATAAACTGGAGCTGAGACCTGCATTTCCAAATACAAGCTGATGTAGTTAGTTAATGAATGATCAATATTCTAGCAGACTACTGCAATATGTGAACATTTTAAGTTACACACTGGTTGCAAAATCCTCCACAACACTCAAAAATACAGACACATGACCTCAGTGTCCTTAATGACAGTTTTGCTGCTTTTACATTCATGTTTTAAAATGTTTTATTCCTTCATATCTATTTTTCTGTTTCATTTGTCATTGATTTTATATATTTAATCTAGTTCATATTTTTAGTTTTATCTATTTTATCAGTTTTATTGTTACATTTCCATCATTTTTATCCCTCACGTGCGTTAGTCTCAAATTGTTTTACAGTTTATGTGTACAGTCTTATTATCAGCATGTCAGTCATCTGTAAAGCACTTTGAATTGCACTAACGTTTACAAAAGGTTCTATAATATAAGTAAAGTTTTGATTAATTGACTGATTCTTTACTGATGGAAGTAAATTTGAACCACATCCGGTGTACATTTAGTATATCAGACATGCCTAGCTGAGATCCTCTCCTCTTTGTTCAGGGTTTCATGGAGTATTCATACCTCTTCTATGGCTACTACAACAACACAGTGGCAGAGGACCAGAACTTCTCCTACAACATCCCCCTGGCCTACCTCTTGACTGCTGTCTTCTACTTTGCCTTTTGTCTCATTTGCATCATACAACGGTCAGTCCCAGAACAACCACTTTCAGGTTTCACTATTTATAACAAATATCTAGCCTGTGTGTGTGTGTGTGTGTGTGTGTGTGTGTGTGTGTGTGTATTTATGTGTGTGTGTTCAGCCTTGTCTCAATGAGTCAATAAGTAAACAGAATGACATTTCAAAGCCTGAGTCAAGGCTTCAGTCACCTTGACCTGCATTTGTATCCTCTTCTCTCGACTGGCTGCTCACACACAGCATGGGGACTGCAGCTCGAGTTGCTGTGGCAACGGGAGGCAGCGCTGTGGGCAACTACAGCATGATAGTGTTCACCGGCTGGGACTACAGTTGCCTGGGAGACCGAGCTACCAAACTGAAGCAGAAAAACATCCACTACCGGCTACAGGTCAGAGGGGATCCGTCCTATTTAACAGGATGGAGGACAGTTAGGAAAAAGAGAAACTGAAGAAGTTTCACACAATCATTCCCTATAAATGACCACTTGTCTCTTTTCTCTCTCCGTCTTCCTGTCAGGTGGATCTGGAGGAGGAGCGCATAAAGAAACGGGCAGCCGCTCTGACTTTGGGTCAAAAAATTGTTTTATACTCACTTCGTGTCTTTATGGCTCTTGTTGCTTTTGGGCTCATCATAGCAGCCTTCTTCGGCATCTTCTTTGCCACTACCTACAGCCAGGTAAACTATGTAAAAGTAGAGTGATGACGCCCATTTGTGACCTTTGTTTAAATCTTGAATGAACCAATGAGGCCTCATTTTTGCCAAACAGGACCAGAGTGGACAGGCGGGGATCCTGGGTTTGATTTTTGAGTATCTACCTTCCATTGTCATCACTGCCGAAAACTTTGTGGTGCCTTTGTTGTGTGACCAGATCGCCTTAATAGAGCGATATGCCCCTGGGACTACTGTCATAGTAGCACTGTTAAGGTTTGTGTTGGTGCTTCTGTGCGAGAGTGATTATGTTAGAGCATTTGCATTTAGTGTATTTGTGTTTATGAATTATAAAATGGTTTTAAAAAACTGGGAAAATAATTCTGAGATTTTATAAAGCCTGCTGCAAAAATTACAAAATTGGATCTGTGTTAAGCTTAGTAACAGAATCACAATTGGATGTAAAGTAATTCCCCATTTTTCTTCCATGCAGGGCAGTGTTCCTGCGCCTGGTGAGTCTGGCTGTTCTGCTGTTCACCCTGTGGCGTCAGATCACCTGTGAGGGGGACATAAATAGTAAAGACTGTAAATTGTGCCAATACAACTACGGTGTCTACCAGGTAACTACACTGCTAGACTCAACCAGCACATGCAAATTGTTAAAAGATGCTTTTTCAGTTCAGCTTCTTTTCATCTGCACTGATCTTTAATCTTAGAGCAGGATACACAAGCAGGACTGAAGGAGCCTTTTGCTGTTTGACAAGTACTTTAAAGTATCTAACTTCCCTGTCATGTCTGCATTTATATGAGCAAAGAAATCTGTTTGCAGTATGTTTTTGCATCAAAACATTGTAGAGACAGAGTAGGTTAGCAGGATCAGCTGAGGACTACAGTACATAACAGCAAGAGAGTATTAAATGATAGCATCTGTTACTATCTAATAAAGTCACGCATGACAAAGATAAGCATTTATTCTATTCTACATACAGTTTTTCACCAATTCATAGTGATAAAAGTGGCTGACAGAGTTCTTTTGTGTTGTACAATGATTCGAAATTAATGAGATGCCCTAAAGTGACAGAGTCCTAACTTAGGAATTTGTGGGAAATGCCAAAGTGCACATTTTTTTAATCTATTCAGCAGGTAAACATTGTAAGACCGGTTGATATTTTCATGTTTGTCTCATTGTGCAGTGCTGGGAAACACGAGTGGGACAGGAGATGTACAAACTGACACTGTTTGACCTCCTCATCAACATCGCTGTGCTCACCCTGGTGGAGTTTCCACGCAGGTACAAATCATTGTTTCATGCATTTCAAAAAACTGTCTATATCTAATATGAATATAGTACATATAGAGACACTGTCGTGTGATATTGTTGTGTTTTTGTGCGTGTGTGTGTCAGGATGGTGGTGGATAACTGGTCCAATAAGTTGGCTCAGTGGGTGGGTCGGCAGGAGTTTGTAGTTCCTTCTAACGTGCTCGGCCTGGTTTATGGTCAGACTGTGGTTTGGACGGGGGCTCTTTTCTGCCCTCTGCTGCCGCTCATCAACACCCTCAAGTTTGTCATCCTCTTCTACTGCAAAAAGGTGAGGATGTTGCTTTAACATTTCACACAATACCAGTTTGTTGGCCTGGTGAGGGGGGGGAAGTATTAATCAACACTTTGCTTTGGTTTTTAACCTTAACCCTGTTTCATGTCTCACAGACCACACTCTTCCAAAATTGTCGGCCAGCCCTGAAGACATTTCGCTCCACCACCTCCAACTTCTTCTTCCTCGTGGTGCTCCTGTTCGGCTGGGGCCTGGCCACAGTTGTCATGGTTTACAGTTTAGCTGAGTGAGTGCTGATTTTTGTCTTGTCTTCTGTAACAGTTACATCTAGTTTACCAACGGCAGAAACAAACAATTATGAGGAAATACTAATGAAAGTGGACAATGAGGGTTTTTTGCTCCAGTTGTGGCTGTGCAGGTCAAAAAGTAAAGCAGAGGAAAAACTTTTGATTTGATAAAAATCTGCGTTGTCATGACAGTGGAAGGCACATTGGATAAAATTGTTTTCCATATCATGTCATATTATATGGTTTGAGAGAAGTGTTTTCCTCTTCCCACCCAGGATCCACCCTTCTATGGGTTGCGGGCCTTTCCGTTCCTTCTCCAACATGTGGGCGATTGTTCCAACCTCTTTCTACAATCTCTCCAAACTATCACAGAACTTTCTCTTCTTCATTGGTTCCCAGGCATTCTCAATCCCTCTCTTTGTATTTTCCTGGTGAGTGAAACTGTAGGATAATAACTCTGATATACACAATACAGTATATAAGCCTGAATATAGAATACACCTTATATCGTACCTGCATATTACACGGTCCTTCACCTTCCATTTTATGTTTCATAATGTACAATCATGGCTTCTTTCTCCCCGACAGTGTGGTGATGTGTTATTTCGCAGCTTTAGCATCAGTTTATGGAAAAAGTGTTGCTCTGCTAAGAGCTCAGCTTAAACTGGTAAGTTGTCAGCCTTTACCTTTTTGATTTAAAGTAAAGCACTGATTTATAACATGAATGAATTTTGATAAGTTGTAGGCTGTGTGATTTCCTGATACTTGCAGATATATAATTTTACTAATGCAGTGGTGAATCTTTGGCTTGCAGGAGGGTCGTGACAAGCAGTTCTTGGTCAAACAGATTGATCAACTTCAGAAACCGAAAAAAAACATGCAGGAGCACAAGACTGAACATAACATATGGACTATGTGACTGTATACACCTGATTTATAAAGCCAACTTCATATATTGTGGGCTGTGGGATTTAGCAATTCTGTAATATATCTAAATCAAGAGATCAGTTTGTAAAAAGGGAAATGAAAACCTGTTTATATTATTAACCAACCTAAGGTATGTAATTAACAATCCCCTTCGGACATATTTAAGACATATAAAAACAATGTGCTGTGAATAATAATTTTACCTCATTAAAAATTCTTAAAATGAAATCTCTCCCTTCTCCCTCATTTGAAAATCTGGACTCTATGAAAATGTAAATCTTAAGTGTATTTGCTGGAAGTCACTTGTGGTCCAGTATGTTATTTACAAAAGTGTGATGTGGAAACACCTCCAAGAATGGACTTTACAAGATTCAAGGAGCTTTATTTGTCACATGCACAGAGTTCAAAGTAGGAGACATCTTATGCCTAATAGTTAAACTTTTGTTTTTTTTAAGTATTTGCATATTCAAATATTACGGATTTTTCAGTGAAAAATAAATGCCATGCAAAAAGTGCTATTGTTAGGAATGTAAATGTTCCTTTCTTGTTTTTTTTTCCTTTTACATCATAAAATGAGAGGAATTATAGCACCATCTAGTGTCAACATTGTGTTGCTGCAATGATGTGTTAATGTTTACTTCCTCTTTGGTTCTTCCTGTGGCTAACAGTTAGCCGGCAAGCAAGAGCAACTCACCTCCCAGCAAGTTAGTGAGAGGCATTTTCATCTTATCTTGTAGTGTAGACTTGTTGAAATGTAAAGTTTGTTGTGAGGAAGCAAGTTAAATGTCTATTTGCTGGTCTGACGTTGAAAAGTAGCTTCTGACTTCCTTCTAACTGCAGTAAAGGAAGGACTCATGCTAGCTAACATCAAAACGGCGTATTTTCACTTTTTTACAATCTTAAACAGTACTTAGGTAATATTCAGCTCTGCTCACCTCCCTTTACTACATTCTTAAGGTATTTATGATCACACAGCTTTCGTTTTCTGCCTGTGCTCGCTGTTTATTCCCCATTCAGTCGACGCTAGCCTGCTCAGCTAGTTAGCCGCTAACGCACAGTAGCGACAGTCGCCGGGGCAACCATGAACATCCTTCCGAAGAAGAGCTGGCACGTCCGCAACAAAGACAACGTCGCGCGCGTGCGGAGGGACGAAGCTCAAGCTGCTGAGGAGGAGCGCGAGGCCAAGCGTCGCGTGGAGCGTGCAGAGCAAGAGGTGACCGGTGATGTCACGTTGATTACTATGATGATGATGATGATGATGAGTAATAGTTGTTTATACAGTGATGTCCAAGTCTGAGTCACAGCCTAAAACCCCTTTTGAGTCAGTTTTTATCAAATACCGGACACGTAGGCCTACTTCCAGGTACTTGTACTACTACCCTGTTAGAAAAGAGTGGTGACTCTCTAATTGATCTAATCTATTGACTAATTATGATGTAGTCTATCAGTAAATGTCTTTCATAAATCAATAAACCACAACAAATAAATTAATATGTGCAATAGGGCTGAACGATTTTGAAAAAAGATCTAATTGTGATTATTTTGGCTGATATTGCAATTGCGATATGATTTGCGATGTTAGAGGGGATGATAATTTTTACATCATTATTCTCATTTTCATTGAAAAATATTACAGTGATTATGGTGTGGTTTTTTTGTGAGGATCTGTACCAAACAAAGATAAAGTCTTTAGTCCAGGACATCTCTGCAGTACAACAATATTTAATTTAAAATGATGAGGTGATTTGACAAACATTTCGCCTTTAACAAATATTGCACCTCCTGCGATTTGAAAATTGTAGTAGGCAATATTGCAATTTCGATAAAATTTTGATTAATTGTTCAGCCCTATTGGGCAATAATAAAAAGAAAAGACAAAGTTTTCTATCTCAGTATGAGTTATTTTATATGACTGTATTGCTATTGCTATACAGTACGTTATCTAGTATAGCACATTCACTGGAAACTAAACAGTTCATAGATAAAATAACTAGTCGGTAATGTCTATTTTTGGATAATTCACTGAATTAAATACTGAAAGGAAAAATTCCCCCTAAATCCCATATGACCTGCTTGATGAATCATCAACTCATCAGTGCAGACTGTGCATGATGTCTGTTGTTGTTTTTTTTAAAGATTTAAACGACTGAAACTCTGTGTCAGCAGCTATTTGTCAATATTTGAATGATGTATCTGATGTTACTGTAATAGTGTGTGAACAAGACATTTATGTATTCCTGTTTGAAACTGGCATTTCTAAAAATGCTTATTCACATCAGTTTCATCAGTTATTAGTAAGTAATACATACTAATTTGCAGGAGCAGGAAAACAGAAAGATGGCAACTTTTTGCAGTTTTTGTCATTGACTCAGACTTTTGGACCTGACGCTGTAAAGTACATATAAAAGAATTACAGATTTTTAAATGAAAGTGCTGAATACAGTGGAAAAGCACATGTTTATAATTCTCCATACTACAAGGCATTTCTTCACTACTATACTACCATTAATATTTATAAAAGTCATCCTTAGCCTTGTCTTTTTATTTCCCTGCCCATTAAACACCTGCGATATGAAGCCTTTATTGTTCTTTATAGTTTCACTTTGGAATAATTCCTCTCCTGTGCACCACAGGCACGTACGGAGTATCTGAGAAGAAAAGCCCGAGCTGCTCTCCAGTCAGCAGGAGGAAGCAGGAATGATGAAGATGATGAACGGAGCGGAGGGAGTGGAGCTCTGGAGCATCTCAATCTTTTTCCTCTGGAAGACTCTTCAGAGAAGAAGGGCAACGAGGAGTATCTCAAAGAAAAGAAAGATGAAAAGGTGATGGTGCTTCTGCTCACTCTTATCCAACACACACGTCACCCAACCTGTTTCCACAACCTTCATCATATGCAGCTGTTCAGCTTTAATATGAGAGGGATTCATTGATTTAGTCTATAAAATATCGAAAAAGTAATGAAAACTTCCATTAAGCCCCCAAAGCCCAAAATAACGTCTTCAGATATATTGTTTTGTCCGACTAAGAGTCCAAAACCAAAAGATGTTCAGTTTATAATGATATAAAATAGAGAAAAGTAGAAAATCATCACATTTGAAAAGCTGGAAAACAAGGATTTATGGTGCTTTTTTGCTTTAAAAATCACCAACATGATTAAACGATTATCACAATTGTTGCTGATTTTTTTTTTTGATTGACTAATTAATTAATTGACTTTTCGAATTTTGTCAAACTGTTGTTTCCAACGTCAAGAATAAACCTTCAAACTCAACTTAGATTGTTCTCACCATTCGACAAATTTGATTTCTACCATATCATCAATATTTTAGTGATAATTTTTATTAAAATAAAAAAATCAACAGTTTAATGTAGAACCAACTAGTCAAGCACTAGTATTTTATTAACCAGGATTAACCAGGACCTGTGAACAACAGAGCTTACTTCATACTCTGTGTTTGTCTGTAAAATGTGTATAACTGCACCAGTGGGAGTGACTGGGAACAGTTTGATCCCAGTTCAGATACATGACATAAATAATGTACCTGGTGACTCATTTGTCCATCTTTGGCAACAGTTAACTTTGTTGTTTCAGACCAGTTTTAATCTATCAGACATGCAAAGATGCATCATGTGAACTGATTGCATTTACATCAGGCTGGTATATTTAGACATTTAACATCAGTGGAAGCGTTTAGTCTCTTGTTGTGGTCAGAAAGCTAAATATATTCTGGATTTAGCTACAAAAAAGGTCAAAATGTCACTGATATTAGCCAAAAGGAAAAAAAATCTTATTATTCTTGCTTATTTGTCAACATACAACATATTTTCCTTACTGTTGGTTTTCCTCGTATTTCCAGGAGAAACAGGAACGTGCCATCGGCTTACTGGTGTCTCTGGGACCCCAACCGGGGACTGAGGTCACTCCGTGGTACATGAAAACCAGCAAAGAAAAAGAAGAGAGGAAAGAAACAGAAAAGAGGAAGGGAGTAAGCGAAGAGGAGAAAGAGAAGAAGGATCGTAGATTGAAGGATAGTTTGGACCCTTTGAAAGATATGAAGAAAGCTCTGGCTGTGAAGGAGCACAAGAGCAAGAAAAAGGAAAAAAGACACAGAGGAGAAAAGAGGAGCAATGGAGAGAGGTACAAACATCAATATCGCTTGTCTAGCCATTGCTTATTAGCCAAAATATGTATAAAAGTTCTTGTAATAATGAATAAGAGTACATATTTCTTGTATATTTCTATCATTTACTGAATAACTTTAATCAGAATAATTTAGAATATCTACATATTTCATTTTTTTTACTGAAATTTCTCCTTATTTCAGATTTGCATTAACAGTAGACAGTTCTTGTATTCAGGCATTGGTGATATTAACACGATAATGTGGAGAGTATCATCATGGAGAGATAACAAAGCTGTCTGTCCTGTCTTTTCCAGCTCCATTGAAAGGTTGCGTGCTGAGCGTTTACAGCGGGAGGCTGAAGAAAGGAGGAGAACCCAGGCTCTTCTGGATCAGAAGAGCGGCAAAGGGAAGGAGCCGGGCAGGGAGGTGCAGGAGAGGGAAAGGCCATACAACAGCGCCTACTTCCCAGAACTCGCCCGAAAGCGCCAAAGGCGGGATCGAGACAGCTGGAGAGATGAAATTTTAAAATCTTGAACTGTGTTTCTTTGTCGCCGCTGAACTCTGAACTCATGAGACGGTGAGAAGTGTGATGTGTGGTGGAAAGTTTATCTGCAAATATTGAAAGAAAATGTAAAAGCCCACAGAAAAGAAGGTGACGAACGTGGTTGTAACCTGGTCATGGTATAGTCAGGACGTCGACGATGAGGCAGATCATCAGTTTTTATTTATTTTTATGCCTCCATAAAGAAGATCACTGTCTGTCCTCTCTGTCCACTGAAAGGTCAGAGGTCAGGTTCTCCCCCTGCAACGTTTCACACATGAGCACATCAGCAGGGCAGATGGTTGCCATCACAGGAGGGTTTGAGCCCAGACTGTCAGCAAGTAAACACTCAGTGAAAAGATGTCAGCGTGATATGAATAATTGTGAAAAAAATCAAAGAGATTTGAAGTTAAGTAGGAAATAAGCTCCGTCTTATCGAACAGAAAGTGTTTCAGTAAATATATAACATGCATGTTGCTGTAAAAGTTGATAGTATTAAAGGTAAACCATTTATATTTTTTCTGAAAGAATATTCTGATAAAGTCATTTGTGAATTTTTATTTCATAAAATTCTTGTTGTCTAAGTAAAATAATAAACCTGATCAATGTGAACTAATGTGGAAAAAGTCACTTTTGTTTTGCTTTCAAGCGACATTGTGTCACCAGCATCACTGAACAACATAAAAGATTCACATTTTCTTGTTTTTTGGTTGTTGTTTTTTTTAAATTTTAATATATGTTACCAGTATGTTGTGTAAAAATACACTCAGTCTGTGATAATTCCTGCCCTCATAATGTTCAGTTTTGTTAAAACTTGGGTTTCAGTGTTATGGTTGCTTGGCGGCTGTAGATTGTGCTGCTGTTGTCACTGAGATCTTTATAATATTTTTTACACCTCTTTTATATCAATGAGCTTCAGAAACTAAAGCCTCCAGAATGACTGTAAACTTGAGCCAACACCTCTGAAACGGTTTCAAATAATCTGAACATTATAACCTGAATGAAGGTAGATTTATTGTTGCATTAGACTGCATTAGTTTTAGCAAGATGTACCTAAAAAATGGCAACAAAGTGTAAATTAACATCATCATCATTTTTACACAACTGCATTATCTATTTTTTCTGGATAACTAAAATAGTTTTAATAGTGCAGTCATGACAGTTCACACACTTAAAATAGATTTAAATGTTTATTTTTTACTTATGTGAAGAAGGCTAAGGCCTGGTCAATTAACTAATATTTATACATTTTTTTCTAATATAATTTCTAGTTATTTAAACTTTACATACTGTTCAGGTCAAATTTAACCCATTTTGACATTTGAAAGCATTAAAACACCATAACTGACATTCTTTAAGACATTTTATTTTTCTGACTTTTGTGGCCCAGAATATACAAAAAATGACATATTTCAAAACTATTTAATATTATGATTGATGGTTTTAATAGTTATAATGAAACCTACTATTAAAAAATGTTGCATCCTTCACTTTCAATAAAATTCAGAGAAGTAATTACGGCTGTTCTCCTTTTTTTTTTAGATAATATGACATCATAATATAGAAAAAAGAAAACACTTCCCCTGCTCTCTGAAATATTAATGAAGGATTAATCACCCTTTTATTAATGACTGATAAGATATTTACGGATGCAAAATACATTTATGGTTCAAAATCTGGTGTAGGGACTAATTAAAAAGGGATACTTGTGTCATAAATGACCCCCTCCATCCTATGAAGGGTCAGAATATGATCAGTATTTAAGGGTTAATAGGAGGCTAATTACATCACAACCACAAGTCTTGAAACAGAAGTGATAAAAATCCAATATGAGATCAATATAATCCTACTACTGAGAACCACATACACATCATTAGCTTCCTGTGGGAATATTATCAGATTTCTTTTTATTTTTTTTATTTTTTTAGCATTATGATGATGAAGCTGGACCATGACAATGCGCGCCGTGTGTGTCTGACGTAGGCTGGCGGAGGAGAAAAACACAGACAACCCTCCAACACTGAGAGACAGGAGGGGGAGAAAAGGAAAATATCTAAGAGGAGAAACAGCGGACGGTTGTTTTCACACACGGAGGCTGAGCAATAATGTCTGATGAGCGGACTGAGGATGCACAATAGAGCATCTCACACACCGTGTTTAATTGCGGATTAGAAGAGGAGGGGGGGAGGAGGAGGAGGAAGGAGGAAGGAGGAGGGAGAAGCACAACAAGGAAGGGAAGGAGACGCTCTTTATTATTAGGAGAAAAGCGGAGGGGGTGAGACAGAGACAGCGTGAGCCGGGAGACGGCACAGACCGTGGCGGGGGGGACGGGAGAGAGGAGGACACCGACACCGACAGTCGGCAGCGTCGCTCGGATGCTGTTGTTGTTGCTGCTCCGGACGCGGCGACGATGCGGCCACACTGCTGGGTGATGGTAGCGCTGGCGGGGATCATGTCGTACTTCAGCCCGGAGAGAGCCCTCGGAGCCCCGCAGAGGGAAGGTGAGCGGAGTCGGAGGAGAGAAGGAGGAGGATGAGGATGAGGATGAGGAGGAGGGGGGGTTTTGAAAACCTGTCAGTGATGCTGGAGAAAGGAGGAGAGAGGGGGGATGTAGTCAGTTATGAAAAGGCCTCTCTACACTGTATTATCAGCCTGTATGACTGAGACATAATGCGAATTATTATTGCAGTACGTGGCTGACTTAATCAAAACAGGAGCGAGGCTGATTGGGTGATGGGTAGGGTACCATATTTGCATGCAGTGATGAAAATATTGAGGGGGGTGTTTCGATTTTGGGCCTCACATCGATGGCATTTAAAAACAGCACACACTGTATGAATAGCAGACTAAAAATCGTCGGTCAGTGCGAGATGTTATAGCCTCCACATAGCCTGCGCTTGGCTCGGGAGATTATTTAGCCCTTTAGCCACTGCTGGCATCTTTTATTTTTCTGAATCTGAATATTGCCTCCTCCTCCCCGCACCCCCCGCAAGATTTGGCAGAGTGTTGTGTTTGTGTAATGTGTGCAGTCATTGTATTGTGGTTGTATTGTTTTGATGAGAGCTGTTGGCACCGGGGCTGGTGGAAAAGGGCCTTGTGTTAGGTTCCTATTTATATGCAGTGTCTGTCTGGACATCTGTCTAGGGAAAGATGAAAGAATAGCTCTGCACAAGAATTGTGCATCAGTATTGGAGCCACTAGTTATGTTTGTAGTGCATGTTACACTGCCAAGAGGGTCATTGAGATTTTATATTTAGCCCCTGTGTTGCAGGTGTTATGATCAGCATTTCGCTGCATTTCTCTCTGAGCTCCTTCAGGATTATTTCTAATTTATTGGAATCCAGTGAACCAATTTTTTCATTTTTAGCAACATATTGGGCAAATCACCAGCCAACACTTTGATACAAAGGTGTTTTTTTTTAAAATGCTGAGCACATCTTCTTTGCTGCCTGATGCGGGAAACAAGTGAATCTTGTTGCGTTTGTGCTGCAACTTTTTTGTGAGCAAGAAAACAAGAAAAAAACCCACAAAAAAAGAAGTACTCAAAGTGTTAATAGCAATGAGGCTTTAATATCGATCCTACACACAAACATCACTTCTTTATGTATTTTTAGTGGCATGTTGATCCTCTTTTTTTACAATATTTTTTTTTAAGTTTATAAATTATTAAATTTACTTTAAAATTTATGTATGCAGTGTTTATGATATCATGACCTTGTGAATGAATGCATTTTTTGGGATGAGGGTCACAGAGGATGAAGTTGGGATTTAGTTTGAGGCAGCGCAGACTCAGAAAACAGAAAACCTGAGTTATTTTCATTATTTTCTCATCTTTATAATTTCACACCGTTATGTAGCTTTTTTTGTATGTTATCTTTCTCAAATGTTTGTAATGTGTGGTGCGTAATATCAGTGAAAGCAGCCTTAAAGGTTTGTTTATAGAGTAGATGTGTCTACAGAAGGTGAAACTGAGACTATATAAATGTTTATATTTAAGTCCTTCATCATGTTAAGTGTCGGACTCCGTCTGACTGTTTCAAGGTGTCATTGTTCCTCTTTCATGTCATCTGTCATAAGTGATATAATGTTTTGACATATTTCAGCTGCAGTATTTAAACCTATAGTTAACACCTGAAGGGTATTTAACCACCCTGCCCTGCCCCTTTTCTTTTCTACAGATGGTTCACTTCCCACAATCGACTACGTTGAGGTACAAATATCAAATGTCCCGATCCCTCCCTCTCTCACCTGAGTAGTAAACCTTCCTCATTTGAGTAATTCTTTTCCAGTTTCCAACCCTTCCCAGTTAGCGCTCCTTTTTTTACCTAAATGACAACTCCAGCCACCCCTTCCCCTGCTTCTTAACTGTGTTTCCTGAGTGGAATGCCATTTCTGATATTTCCCCCTCCCCGTGCTTTTTTCCTTACTGGAATGGTATATTCTCCCACTTTCAAACTTGAATTCTTTAATTCCAGTCTCTATTTTCCTTTACTGATTCAGACAGTGTTTTTTTTTTTATTTTTTTATCTTGGACTTAGTTTCTTTTCCTGCTTTTTCCCCCCAAATCCCTGATGCAAGCTGTCCATTGGGGTTCTCCACTGTGTCCCAAACCTGCCGCTAAGAAAACGCTCCAATGGTTTCCCTCTAAACAAAACACCTGTGTAACAAGACTTTACACCTTTCTGATGAGTGAAGTCTCTTTTTTTGCTTCTCACTGACTCAAACCTAACAGTGTGTCCCCCCTTATAGAAACACACTCACCCTCAATAGCTGTATTAAATCCTTTCCTCCCTTGTATTTCTTCCTCTCGTCCCCCCTCTGTCTTCCTCTCAGTTTCTCAGACCAGGGCTGCATCCCTCTCTCCTCCACCTTACGTCGTCATCCTCATCTCTTGCTCGGGGCTCGTCTCTTTTGTTCTGCTGCTCCTCACCTGCCTGTGCTGTAAGAGGGGAGGAGTGGGATTCAATGTAAGTCTTCAACATGTAAGAGATTTATTCACCTCTCTCTGCTTCCTTTGGCTTGTCACACTGTTTGCATGCCTGTATGGTTTTCATTTAAGCTTGCCTTGATATAAACTGTAGCTGTGCGGGAGGCTTCAGTCTGGAAATGGAAACACGAGTCAATAATTCCAACTTAATGAAGTAGAAATGGTCAATAATCATCTCTCAGTCTAATCTTGACTAAGCCTGCCGTCTTTTAACCTCACAGTGTTGTTGTTTAGCTGACAGACAGGGTGTCATTAGTTCAGAATGGCTGCTTTCTCACTGTCTACTCCTAAATTCAACCATATTTTTGAGCGAAAGAGTACAGTTTATACCGATATTGTGATTTTTATACATTTTACGTCCCAGGAGTTTGACAATGCCGACGGGGAGGAGTGCTCCGGAGGATCCAGTCCCATCCAGGAGGACAGCCTTTCGTCATGTCCTTCCCTACCAGAGGTCTACACCTTACCAGTCAGAGACAGGCCCAACTGCCCCGCCCTGCAGGACGGAGCAGGTAACAACCTGAAACAACTCTCCTGCTCAGCTGTGTGTTAAAGCTTCGGCTTTGTTATGAAGGGTTTTGAAGCCGCGCTCACATGAGAGCCAGTACCGACCTGCAGTAAACTCCCTCAGGGTCTGTTGCCTGAATCACTGATGTGGATCCAGTAAAGGTCTCAAACGGAGTGTAAAACCAGTAGCATTGGACTCCCCGCTGAACGTCAGTGGAGTGGAAACTGTGATCTGAGGAAATTCTGCATCAGTGCTCTGTCTGAGCAGGCCAAGTTGGACATTTGGTTGACTTGTAGTGAGAGGATGAGAGGTTCGTGCCCATAGACCCTGTGGCCATGCTGACAAGGGTTGAGTATGCGGGTTTTTGGCTCAGGAAGGGTGCTGTGTCAGGTGACTGGTGTCGCAGTGCAAAATATGTGGTAGTTTATATTGAAATATTGACTAAATTTATGAGCAGCACTGTAAATAATGTTTCTCCAGAGTGTATCAGTTTTTAAAGCAGATTTCTGTTGCTATTGTGAGATATTATGTCATAAAAAAACATCAGATGCAGACGTCTGTGACCCTGATCTTTTTTTATTTCTCCTCTTTTTTTACAGACTCCAAGTCTCAGTGCTTCAAAAGACACACTTTAAACTACCTTCAGGAGATAGGAAATGGCTGGTTCGGAAAAGTAAGATGATCGTCTCCCATATTCAGATATCATATCTTTGTGTTGTCATGTAAAATACGAATCATAGAGTGTCTTTGTTACGGCATGCTCTGCTCTGTTATATTTAATACTGGCTCCCGACCAGATTACAAGTCCTAACTCAAAATAGTTCTTTTACTGCCAGTCTCCCTCTCCTGGGCACTCTTCCATGTTATTGTCCATCGATCTCTTCTAGGTGATCCTGGCTGAAGTGCTGTGTGACTGCAGCTCCTCTCAGGCCGTGGTGAAGGAGCTGCGTGTCAGCGCCAGCCCTCTGGAGCAGAGGAAGTTCTTGGCCGAGTCTGAGCCGTACAGGTGGGAAAAACTGTCAAGACTGTGCAAGACTCGGGTGGCCATTTTGGGGCCTTCAAGCGAGACTGTGTAACTTTTGTTAACCTGCAACCAGTGACAATTATGAAATAATGGACAGTAGTATGACAGTAGCACAAGAACAGAGGAGCAGAGATGTCCGTTAAACAGGAATATGTATCTAACTAACATTAGCCAACATTAACTACCATTTGCTACTGGTCATACCAGACTGGGTAAGGCTGTATCAGCAAAAACCTATGAGTGTATGGAACTGAAAAGTGATGAATTATATTGCTTATAAATGATCCTTTTCATTTATATGCAAAGGATTGTGCTATGTCTTCTTTTAAAAATACAGTCTCACTTTAATCCTTTATAAAAGGAGCAACAACATGTCTAGCTTGAATTGTACCTGTTTACTTTCAGACAGACTTGACAACTATCCACATGAACTAAAAAGATTAAAAATTGGTATATTCAGATAGTTAATAGTTAATGTTACTGCAGGTATGTAGTGATAAAGTTTGTTCTTGTGGATGAACACTGAATCAACCTGTTTAATGTGTTTGACTCAGAATCTGAGTAGCATTTTGGCCGTCCTTCTCTCCCTAACACACTCACACACACACACACACATAGAGACACACAGGAAGCATTCAAGGACACGGCTGTGTGTTTTTTTCTCTATCCCTATCTCTGGGCAAAACCCACAATAACCAGCACCATCCTTACACACACACACACACAAATATACACTCACAAGGAGTCTCACACATATTTTTTATGCTTTTTACATCTCTTGCTGAGGCACACACCTTCCCCTCGTCATGTTATCTTTCTGTCTTCTCACCTCCTCTGTCCCAGTTTGTTTCTGATGCAAACACACAGACTCAACAACAAGCAAACACACACAACACCAAGACGCTTTATTTGCTTTTTTTATGACTTTCACTCACAATTAAATTTGGCTTTGCTGCTTTTTTCTCTATCTCCATCTCTTTCTCTACCTCTGTCTGTGTGACCTACCTATCTATATATCAACCTACCTACCTATCTAATCTCTGGTGTCTCGTTCTCGCTTCAGGAGCCTCAAACATCCCAACATTCTTCAGTGTTTGGGGCAGTGCAGTGAAAGCATCCCTTTCCTCCTGGTTATGGAGTTCTGTCAGCTGGTAAGTAGAAACCAGCTTTTTTCACATATATATATATTATTCTTTTCTTGGGCATTCAGATCTGGATCCAATGGCATGAGCACACATACAATATAACACTGAACAAAAAGTTGTCTACATCAACTAAGAAATGTGTATACATTCTCTTTTCATATCTTAGCATTTAAGTTACTTTTTTGGCATCATGTCATCCCAGTTCTTATCAAAAATATTTCCTTTAACTCTTAGCAGGTAGGTCAAATTTTCCATTGAATAGATATCCCAGACAATCCCAAACCATTGCTCTTTCCCTTGAGGATCAGTTTTAAACCAATTTCTTGTCTTTTTGCTGGCTATAAGCTAATTTTTTTTTGCCAGATATCTATCTCTTCTTTGTACTGCCTCCTCACTGTCCCCCTAGGTACATCACAGCACAGTTGTTTGGGATGTTATATCCCATAACGTCTTTAATAACTGCATTAACATTATTCCAGAAATGCTTTAGTTTAGTGCAAAACATGAGTCTGGTTTGCCTCCAGAGAAATCAGCTATTTTTATATTAGATAAAGGTACAGGTGAGTCATATTAAGTTAAACACCATTAGTACATAATTTTGTAGTTTTTAGTTTTGACTGATATACCTACAATTTAGACAAAGATGATTTGGCATCTTTGGTGCTGTTAGTTGTCTCATGTTTGCTGTTAATGCTGTTAATTGGTATGCAAGCCGTGTTTACCACCTTTGTAGCATTTTTTTTCAAATAAAGTTCAGTTGCATCAAGAGTTAAAGTATTTTTTTGGGGGGAGGGGCAATCTTTATTGTAATGTCATTTGATGTGAGTAGCTCATTGGTATCACATGTCTGTTACAAAAATGATGAATTCGAGGGTCACCGAAATCTGTTTAGCATCTGTAGAATCAGTTTGTTTTCCTTCTTTAAGCTGGCTTAATCACTGACTGATTAAGAAAATCGTATGAGTGGACTCTCAGGCCAAACAAAGGCACGAGAAGATCAATTACAGCAACACAGCGAGAGAACACTGGAGTCCTCACAGACTGCTATAACCCTTTTTGATAAAGTCACCTATTGTCCTTTCCTTGGGGATATTTTTCATCCTTTTATATAGTCCACATTTTATTTCCTTGTCCTTCCAGGAGTGCAAATGACTAACACAAAGGCTGCCAGCTCATTATCAATTCTTGTGTTGCTTTTGAGGCTCTGTGATGAAAAACAGCTAAAAAAAGGACGTATTTACGGAAGAACTCACAATTATCCTCTGTGCATACACAGTGTAGCCTGTAAGTTTTATCTCTGCTTTAGGTGAAGGGCACAAATACTTGGCACACACACACTTATGGTCCAAACTGGCATTAATTCATCCTGTACTGAAGTCCACTCCACGCATAACTCACTTCCTGCATTTTTCTGTGATGTACATCTAGGGTGACCTGAAGAGGTATCTGCGAGCCCAGCGCAAGTCAGACGGCATGACCCCTGACCTGCCGACCCGGGATCTGTTGACTCTCCAGAGAATGGCTTTTGAGATCACCTCAGGCCTGCTGCATCTCCATGAAAACAACTACATCCACAGGTCAGTCATGACTGTCTCTGTAGCCACTATCAAAAAAAACACTTATCTTTTAACCAAACCAGACAGAGTGTGTATCTCTGATCAATGTGACTAATATTTGAAAGTTTTTGTTCTCTGCAGTGATCTGGCTTTAAGAAACTGCCTGCTGACCTCAGACCTCACTGTTAGGATAGGCGACTACGGCCTTTCTCACAACCATTACAAGGTACATGGCTCCGTGCTTATGACTTTCTCATTCATTTGAATGAGAAAATGTATATATGACTAAATGTAATAAACTAAATAATTCTTGTTCTTGTTGTGTGAAGGAGGACTATTACCTAACTCCGGACAAGCTATGGATCCCACTGCGCTGGATCGCTCCTGAGCTGCTGGAGGAGTACAGAGGATCTCTCATTGTTACCGACCAAACCAAGACCAGCAATGTGTGGTATGTTTTACAGCAGCCGCAGCTCTTTATGTGCTACCCTGCCGAAAAATCTGAGTTGACAAGCTGATTATGCAGGTCACCAGGTCATGCTGAAAATACTTAGATCAAAAACACTTTTACATCTGGTGTCCATCTTTTTATTTTAATTGCAACTAGTCTCCTAGCACTAATTTTGTTACTTTCCTCCAGCGTTAGAACATGTGCCCATACACCAACCGACTTTAGCTGATCAAGGCTGTCTTATTAGAGAATATAGTAAACCTCATTTCCCTTAATGTTTCTGCAACTGACTGAGAATGAAATGCTCTGAACAAGGAATGTTCTGAAATTGTTGATCAAAAATATCAAAAGTATGGTATGTGAAAATAATCTGAAATGCTCTTTGTAGAGTCTTGTTTGTAGTCTCAATTAGAGCTGGGATTTGGCCCAAAGTTTCAAAATCTTCAATTCTTCTGAATATTAAACTGAAGTTGAGTAAGACTAAAATTGAGCTTTTTTTCTAATATAATAGCATAAATAATATAATCAACAAAATATCTTATTTTTTCTTTCTGTTATGCCTCTTAGTCTTGATCTGTTTTAAAGTCAAAGCTCTGTATAAACAAGGTGTTGCAGTAAAATCATTACATAACAAAAATCTAAAAGATTTGTGATGCTTAGTCTCTCACCACCTCTACATCCATTTTTTCTTCTAGGTCCTTGGGGGTGGTTATTTGGGAGCTGTTCGAGTTTGGCTCTCAGCCCCACAGACACCTGAGCGATGAAGAGGTGTTGACCTTCGTCATCAGGGAGAGACAGATCACACTGGCCCAGCCCAGACTCAAACTCTCCCATGCAGATTACTGGTCAGTGCTCTAATCCACCAAGTGCTCTGCACAAAAGTGATGATTACGTTAAAGGAAAGTAATAATGTCCTAATTGTGTCTTTCCAAACTGTTTTTCTCTCCTCTCCTCAGGTATGAGATCATGCAGTCCAGCTGGTTACCTCCATCTCAACGCCCTTCTGTAGCTGAGATATTCCTCCTCCTCTCCTCACTCTTGGCCGCTGAGCGAGGTATGGCAAGGGGGAGTGTCGGGGAAGAGGATGAAGAGGATGAAGAATATGAGGAGGGCAGAGGGAGGAGAGGGGAGAGCGAGGAGTCGTTTGAAAGACGCTGGGACTTACTCCGTCCACCTGCCTTCCAGGCTGCAGCAAATGAGCGGCAGAGGGAGAGAGAGTACAGCAGGGATGACAGAGACAACTCCTACCCTCTACTGGACCCCGTGGGGAACTGTATCACCCCGTCCTCGTCGGAACTGGACGACATCCTGACAGTCACTGAAACTAGCAAAGGCTTGAACTTTGAGTATTTCTGGGAGAAGGCGCATGCCAGACGAGGCTACAAACCTCTCCCCCCTCCTCAGCCAATCCCGACTGTGAACAATAACCACAGACAGTCCTTGGATACTCCCACTGTGGTCCCAGTGATCAGTGCACGCAGCCCCTCCCTTGCCAGTGAATACTACATCAGATTAGAGGAGCACACTCCCCAGGACAAGTCCCCAACTCTTAAAGGGAAGACACAGTCCTCTTTTAGGTCTGACTCGATTTGCCCTGGAGACATGGAGCTGGTGGAGATTCGTAGTGGTCTACTGGGAAAAGAGCGCGTACCTTATTGTTCCTCTGACAAGTGCGGAGGTGGAAAAGGAATCCAGACCATCCGATCGAGCGAGGTTAAACTCCAGGTACCCAACACAGGTTTGGCGGAATTCAGAGACACTTCAAGCAGAGTGACTGACTTCTCAGTAGTCGATTTAGGGGACGATGAAGAAGAGGAGAAGAAAAAGAGCAGTGAGGTGGATAGAAAATCATCCACAAGTTCTCAAGCCCCAGTCCTCCCTCCCAAGCCTCGCTCCATGTCCATGTCATCAGCCAACCACCTTCACTCGCGCCCCCTCCCCGCCCCTCCACTCGGATATAGAGGACTTCCTCACTACACCATCAGTGGAAAAATCGAGACAGACCCTCATCATATGAGCAGCTGCCCCCCTTCTACCTTTGATCACCTGGGGCTCCATCGGTCCCGACAGACTCTACCCCCATCCCCGTCCCTCTCCCCCTCCCTGCCCCCATCGAGCCATCCCATTTACCCTTCATCTCAAATGTGTCCTCCGCCTCTCCCTCCCCACTCCAAACCACAAAGAAGTTGCCCAAGCTACAACACAGCTGACACTTTTTCAAGATACAGTAAGCCGCAAATGCAGAGACCCCTTAGAGACCCACTATCCTGTGACTTGTCTGACAGAGAGGGTGTTACCAGGCACGTAGCATCATCGCACAACTCCAAGGAGACCTCTCACTCACGTGCAAAAGACTTTGACTCTCCTGTTCGTCGAGAAAACCCCTTGCGCCCTATTTATCGCAATTTACCCCGTCCTCAGCCCCAGATTGAAAGGCAGTCATCATCCAGTCCCACCTACTCAGATGAGGACGACTCTCCCTTCATGTCCCCTGAGAAACCCAGCAGTGGGACCACTGTCACTCATTCCAGCCTATCTGAAGATGCAGACCCAGTGGCCTCGGAGTTCTTTTCCAGGGGAATGAAAAGGACCCAGTCACGCCTCGACACCATCCTGCCCGCCATTTGGAAGGAAGATGCTGAACTTCAGGCAGAACGTGTAGCCGCTGCCAAGAAATCCCCCATGCATCTGTTTCTGACAGAGATATCTAGCGTGACAGAGTCTGGTGACCCAAAAACAGAGGCCTCATGGAAGGGAGAGAAGGAGGAGAGAAGAGATGGAGAGAGATGGGGGAACTTTGTGCTGTCCAACAGAGGGATGCGCCGCTCCCAGTCGCTCATCACAGAGCTGGGCTCAGCAGGACAGTCATGGGGGCCAGAGAAACACAGCAACAGCACAGAACCTGAGGAGGAAAATACAGTCACTAAAGGACCTTTGCAGAGAGATCTTTTTCTCACAGAGATTGATACAGGAGGGATGGACACAGATGTGGAGGGAGGATCAGAGAGTGACCCTGTGAAATACCTCTATCCTGCAGGATCCAGATTGCGGCCCTATGTCTGCGCTCCAGGCCTTCCCTCGTACACTGAAGCTGAGGAAGCCTATTCCAAAGGTATACGGAGGTCCCGCTCCCTCCTCTCTGAGATCACCATCGGGAAGCAGGAGTCTGAACTACAGCAGACGGAGAAGGAGCCGCGGAGAACAGAAATGACCAGAGAGGAGTTCCTAAAGGAGATCCAATCAGCAGAGACCTTTCTGACGGAAATCATATCTCGACAAAACGCTGCAGCAAACAGGAAGGAAGCGGAATCATCTTACTCCCCTACTCCACTGTCCCCTGAATATGAGTCCATTTGCATCGACCCCAACTCAACTCAGACCATCAGATTCCAGTCAGAGAGCTCCATACGAGCATCCAACAAAGGAAAAGATGACACACAAACTGAGGCCATCTATGCCCAAGTGACCAAGCGTGCTAAAAAGAGTGAGATAAAAGTCTCCACAAGACCCGAGATCCCGATCCTTCATATAGGATCAAATAAACAACCTGTCAAACTGGACAGCCAAGGAAGTAATGCTGACCACTCAGCTCCCCACTGCCAATCTGGTGAATTTGTGTTTTCAGAAATCATGCCCAAAAATGGCCTACTGCACAACCAAACACTTGCATGTCAGAAAGAAGAGGAGTGTTCAGATGGCCCTGCCTTACCTGCCAGAGGAGAGCAAAGAGACAGAGATCATTCAGAGCACTCTCCGATCATGTCCACTAAGGATGTTGAAGAATCCAACACTGTGATATTGCGTGAGAACAAATCGCTCGATAGTCCAAAGGCTGCTGTTGTAGGGAATGGTGAGATAGTGAAAGATGACCTACAGACCAGCAGCCATGAGAGAGGAGATCAAAAACGGGGAAAGACTGATACCACTTCATATGATCCTGAAAAAGAAAAGTACCACACTGATAAAGTTTCTGCAGTGGAAACCATCGCAACAGCTGATTCTGAAAGCTCGAAAAGTTTGGGTTCTCAAAACGATAATGGAAGAGAAAATTCACCAGAGCACAATGACAGTGGTCATATTGCCCAAAAGGCAGCCACTCCCGCCACCACTCCAACCACTCCAGACTGGGATCCATCCTCTGATGTGTCACTCGTCACCCCCACTGACTCAGTCCTGTCACCTATGACTTCCAGCTCAGCTGACTGCCTCACACCTAGTGACTCATGGACGGGAGGAGGAGTGGGAAGCGGCGGGTGGCGGGCTCTGGGAAATGAAACGCCACATCGAGACTCTGCCTATTTCTCCGACAGCGACTGGGAAGGGGACGGGATGAACAGGAGGAGCAGTGATGGACTAATTGCTTCCAGGCCAAGCAGCGGTCGAGGAGGCGATCGGGGAATACTGACAGGGATTGAGGAAAAAACTGAGGAAGAGGGAGAGATGGGAGATAAGAGCCCTTTAAAAAACAGTATACAGATGTCAGATAGCAAAACTGAAACTGCAGAAATAACAACTATCGAGATATGTGAGGAAAAGATTTTCCCATATCAAAATGCTCCTGAAAATGACATTTCTCATTTAGGTGATGATAAAGATATTTTAAGCAAAGGGCTGGAGTCTACACAGAAAGACGATTCGGGCATTTTCCACAACGAGAGCAAAAAATCAACACTGTTAGGCAGTCCCCAGGCCAAGGACTGTGTCGACTTAATTGATAAGTTGTTTTCAAAATTAGATGATGAGCCACTGAAAGGGCTGCCACACAGTGGTGGGTATCCGATAGACAACCACTATACAGATGGCATCATTTCTCAGATAACAGATTGCAAATACCAGGACTCTGCAGAGAATGACTTAAATCTACATTCCAAGGGCCTCGCTGAGACAGATATTTTGATCGAGTCTGTATCTGGCAGTCAGTCAAAGGATTGCATGTTAAGACCCGGCATCAAAGAATACACAAGTGTTACAAAGATAGATAACGATCTCTCTGCACTAAATGCTCACCACTGTGCAAATGACTCTCTGGAATCTGTGGCAACATCCCAAGTTGACAACAGAGAGTCCAGATTATCTAAAGTGTATGGCGTTCAAACGAGCGATGCCAGACATAGCAATGATGAAATCCCGTCAGTAGTCGAGCCAAGCGATGGGAAATTTGTAGCTGATAAAGTGAGTGGTCTGACACGTCCCTCTTGGGCTGAGGAGGGTGTCGAAGAGCCTGAGAGGCCTGGCTTGGAGCTTCACCACACAGACCACAATGAGCTGGGCCTGAGAAACCTGCGCTGCTCAGACGGCAGTGAGGACAAGAAGGCCGAAGTCACAACAGAAACAGAGAAACAGCTGGCTGCCACAGAGCTGAGTAACGCCATGAAGGAGAAGTCGCCCCTGAGAGGAGCAGCGAGTAGGATGGACAATGTGGATAAAGACTCCTGTGAGGGGCTGGATTTGAAAACAAAAGAGTTGTGGAGCGCTATGGAGGAGGATGAAGAAAGAACGGGATGCGCTGTGGTCAGGGGAGAGTTTGACTGCCACCGTTTCTCACAGTCGAGGGACCTTCACTTGTGGCCTGATGAAAACGACCAGTGGGCCTCTCCAGAAAGGAGGTGCCAAGACCTTGAGCTGAGGTCTGAATTTTTCTCTGGATTCAATAATAAGGCGTGGGAGGTGGGGGAGCGGCTTGTAGTGGGCCAGGAGTTTTGGGAGACTGAAGAAAACGACGAACTTGCAGGAAGTGAACCTCACCCTGCTGTCTTGGAGGGCTGCGAAGAAACATGGAACGATGAGACCCAGGGACTGACTGGCAGTCTTGATGTGAAGGAAAAGTGGGACTCTAAAGACAGCGATAACCAACAGACTGTCCAAGTGGTCGGTGTACAACAGGAGGAAAATATTGAGAACCTTGGAGAAATTGACAGTTTTAACAAAGACCTGAAAGGAGAAATCTCAGATATTGAAGTAGAGAATATAGAAATCCCAGCGCAAGAGACCTCGGAGCAAGGAAAGAAGCAGATTTCGTCATGCACAGAGACAGTCGGGCGCAGGGAAGGTGGGATGGACTCTACAGAGACAGAGGAGAACCAAAATTTTAACAGATGGCCTCAGAATCACCTCTCCGAGATCCAAAAGGAGGAGCAGTCATCGGCTGTTAATGAAGAAACAGGCTCTAGTTTAGAGAACTACTTCAGTCACACTTTAGAGCATAAGTGCGCAAATATATCCATTTGTATCACCGAAGCTCCTCCTGTGGACCTTTCAGATCTGGAAAATGTTGAATCAGGCTTAGATTCAGAGACTGAAATGAACCCATGGATTGCTAGGCAATACATAGACGAAAGAATAAGTATTATGAATGTAGAGGAGGATTACAGAGACATGCCACTTCCATCTAATCCTGTCTCTTGTCCCGGTGACCTTGATGTCCAGGAGGATGTAGATCAGTCATATCCACAGGTAGATAATTTCAGCTCAGTAGATTTCCCCAGTCCTCCACCAAGCATAGACCTTGATGTGCAAGATGATAAGCTGGAGAGTTTAGACGACTCTTTTCCTAGTCCACCACCATCTGTTACAGAGTCAGAGGAGTTTATTAGTCACATTAATCTGGAAGACTTTATTGCAAGCAGTGAGACAGAGCCGCGTATTTCCCCGACTCACAACACAGATGCCTCAGATCCACCTCTGCAAGAGTTGCCACCTGCTACAACTCAAAGTAAAGGGATCTCGGCCAATCTGAACCTCCCCTCTGTGCATATAACACTCCATGATGAGAGCGACCTCACATCTGACACAGGAAGTCAGGATGAACAAAACAACCTGGTCCAAAAAACATCACCTGCCACCTCATCCCCAACCCAAGATCCTCTCAACGCTCTCCCAGAATTGTTGATTTCTGAGTGGAAAGATTTGGATGAGGAGCCCCTAGAGGATTTTGAGAAACTCGAACAACTGTGCTGCATATCTGGGGACGAGGAGGACACTTTGGGACACCTTTTCTTGGGGAACCTAGAGCTCTTGGAGTCTTTGAAGAAAACGCCTGACCAGAAAGGCAGCAGTGCTGGTATTAGTGACACAGGAGAGGAGACATGTGGCTCCTCTACTCCCGAGGGGAGCAGAATGGATTTGAAGGAGGATGGGATCTCTGACAACTCTGATAAGCTGGTGGAACTTGCACCACACCTGCTCCTGAATTCCCAAGGCAAGCTGCCACCTCAAGAGGAGAGGAATGATGTGCTGAGGTCACTAGGCCAAACATCTGATGTCAAGGACCATGGATCTCTTTCCAAGATGACAACTAAGAATGGCCTCATGATGCAGGTGAGCATGTTTTCTTTCTTTCACAGTTTAATGATCACTCCTTGTATTGCCTTTCTGAGTTTATTCACCCTTGTGTATTGTTTTGTTTTTAACATCTCAGGTGTGTGAGGAAAGGCTGCAGTTCTCCCTCAGTGAAAATGTGAAAACAAACGTGCTTTGGGGAGCGACTGTTAAAGACACAGTGATGCTTCGGCCCTGGGGAGAACAAATTACAGAGAGCAGCAGGGAGCTGGTCACTGTGAAAGAACAAAAAGAGGATGAAAGGTATGAAGGCTGACCTTGGACATCTGATCATGAATAAAATGATCAACAAAAAAACAACTTATTTTCCAACATTCCTCTAGTGGTATCAGGCCCGGCGCCAGGATGAAATGAGTGAGGGGGGCTGTTAAAAATTGTGAGGGGCTGTTTTTCTTTATCATGTCGCCTGCGGCGCATGCACCCCCTTCACACAACAAACAGCACTGTCCATGGTTCTGAAACAACAGCTAAACAATAGTCACATGTATCTCAGTAATTTTGTATTTGCTATTTTTCTGTAGATACATAAAGCATAAACAGAGGGGGCAAAAAATACAAGGGGCTAAGCCCACTTACGACCCCTCGTGATGCCAGGCCAAAGTGGTATCCTGAAGGATCTTTTTTCTTGCCACTCAAGATAATAACTTGTGCACAGAAATTATTACATTGCGCACAAGGTAAAAAAATCGTCATTTGTGATTTCAAGGAGATATTTGTGTCTGAGATTTCTGCCCTCACCTCAGTACAGTGGGGGTGAACGGATTTTCATTTGCACTGCTCAAAGCAATAAAAAAGGATATTAAGAAAAATTCAATATCATCATATCTGGCCTAATTGTTAAGATGCATACCATATACAATGATGGCAAGATCGCAGCTGGTTCAATTCTGGTTTAAGTTTTCATAGGGACTATTTCTTCTGTTCACAGCACAGTCTGTCAATTATCCAGAGTAAGAGGGTCACTGTTTCTGGAAAGGCAAATTGCTTTTGAATTGTTTAAATATAATTTTCTAAGCTTTGAGCAACGAACAAAGGTGGGAGGAGTACTCACCTTCATTGTGATGAATATTTCAAAACCTGAGCAAATAAAAGCAAAAACAATCTGCATGGATAGATGTTGCAAGATGGTGAGAAAATAAGTTGTTTTATGATTTTGGTGAATTGAACCTTTAATATTTATATTTGAATCGATCCTCTCTTTTGTTGTTGTTTTTGTAGCAAAGCAAAGCAGGAAAGCGTCCTGAGCATTCCGCCCCACACCGAGTCTGATGAAACTAAATCTGAGCCGCTCACTGTGATTGAACCACCTGAGGTTACAACAACTCAACCGGCTGCAAACCAGGCAATGAAAGGTACCTTTGTGTTGTACTGTATGTATTACTAACATTGGTAAATGTTTAACAGGGATTATGACTGAGATAACAGCATATGACCATTTACTATCCTGTATGAAGAAATGTCAGATAGACTAACATGCACCGTACATCTCAGTAATTTGTGGTCAGTTTGTCCTCAAGCATTTTTATTTGTTTTTGTTTTGTCAAAGTCTGTTTCCCCATGGATTTGTGGACCATGGAGGGCAGCAAAACAGGAAACTTAGTGTGAAATTGGAAAAAGCTAGGTCTCTTTGTCAGCCATTCTTCATGTCTAATATCTTTTCACTGTTCTCATTGTCACAGCAAAACTCGCTCGCCTGTCTCTCGCCCTCCCTCCTCTTGCCCTGACTCTTCCCCTCACCCCCACTGGTAAAGGAGGATTTGGGGACGGGGCGATTGGAAGTCGGATCGGGAGGCGGAGAGGTCTGTCCTCGGGAAGCGACCCTGATGATGAGGAAGAGGACGAACAGGAGGACGAAAGCTCCCGGAGGGTGATTGTTGTCACCGAAACAGACGTGGACAAACGCGTCGGCCTGCGGAGTCTGCTGAAGTCACCTAAGGAACCGATGGACAGAGAAAAGGACAGAGGAAGAAACGTGTCCTTTTTTGATGATGTCACCATTTATCTTTTTGATCAGGTGTTGTCAAAACATTCCACCACTGATTTATAAGACATAATGTTAGATTTAATAAAAGGAAAGCTGACTTTCTCTTTAATTGCAACAGGAAACTCCAACTAATGAGTTGAGCACTTCAGCACCCACCGGTCCAGCACCAGTGTCTGTCAAAAGCACCAAGTTGGATTTGCACGGTAAGTCCGCAAACATCACATTCGTCACGACACACAGAATGAGGAGGTAACATTTTTAGACTGGAGATAATGCGCATCAGTCAGAAATGTGTTTCTTACTACACATGTATTATCAGTTAGTCCTCACCTTGAGCCGGAGAATGACGTAACAAAATCTGACAGCTCCTAACTCATCCCCCACCCACTGAAATGGAAAACCCTCAGTTCAGCCATCTCCTCTCCAAACACACAGCCAGTATTAATCTTCTATAATTATCCCCCTCGACACTGTGACATGTGGAGCTGAGCGGGGGACATAAATCCTGCGCTCAACAATACAAGCCTAAGCTGTGTTTCCCAACACATTTTCATTTCCTCTCTTGACTTCCGCTCTCCATCTCACACACTGATCACCTCATTTCACAAAATAATGAAAGTTTGGTGCTCAGAATTTCCTTTTGGGCTGTGCAACTACAGAAACACCAAAATTAGATGCTTTCATGATCTTTCATAGCCTTCAGAGTTGAAACTTCAAAGCCTTGAAAGAAGAGGCTGTGTTCCCTTTGAAATACAGTTATTTTTAACAATAAACCATCTTGCATTGCGTCAGCTCGATTATATTAATAGATATATATTATTAGTTTATTTTCTGTTTTGTATTTTGTTTTTCACTCTTGTCTTACTGTATATCTCAGTATTATTGAAGCTACAGTGTTGCTGTTGTGGTGACTGATTTGGTTTGTCTCTCCATCAGGGCCGAAAAGCAAGGAATCAAAAAGGAAAGATAATTTATCAATCAAACCAAGGTCGCCTGTGGGGGCCAATCCAGTGACATCATCGCGCTTCACTGTCAGCCCTGCCGACGACCCCCACTTGGTGTGATGTCACATGTCATCATGGGAACCTTTAGAGCTGAACCCTCTGAGACTGGCCAGTGAATTAACCCCAACAACCAGCCATTCACCCAGAGGCTATTTTTTTATTGAATAGGCAACTGAAAGAATAAGACTCCCGTTCTAAAAGCTGGACACATTCCAGGTTTTACCAGCGACAGGATTTTGTATGACAGGGGTTGTTGTGCTCCTGCCTGCCACTGTTTACAGAGTTTATTCATAGCCTTTGGCTACAAAAGTCTTTGGAAAAGGCAGCATATGCTAGGAGAAGAGGAGCCTGGAGCTTTGTAAAATCTGAAACAGATTTGACAGCTATGCAGTGGGAGTCTTGCTGTGTACCAGCTTACCTTCTCTTTTTCTGCTTCATTCTGTTGTATTATTCCCCAGATGTGCGGGGAATGCACTTTCTTTAGTCACTCATCTGTCTATGTAAACGCTTGGATTCCAGTCCTCTCTTTATTAAAAGGTTTTTCATTGAAGTCAGTCAGTTGTTCTTGTAGGCAGCAGTTTGGAACAGAATTTGCTTGACTCCTGTATTTGAGAATACTCATTCGCATTTGTACAAATATCATAATACAAGTGTATACAATATCATTTTAGAGCTGTTTACTTTTAGATGTATTCTTAGACTGCACGAAAAATGAAACAAGCTACATTTATTTATACTTTTAGTTCTAAAAGCTTTCTCTTACTTACTATTAATTTATATATTTATTGTTTTATTTATTTATGTAAAGCCAGTTTCCATGCAATATTTTATTTATTTGATTATTTATTTATTTATTTATTTGCTTTGGTGCAATTAACATATATTAACTTTAGCTATAATTTGTTTGGGACAGAATGCATCTAGGTTATACCTTCTCTAAGATCTTCATAACAAATAAATCAAAATATTTTCCCAAACGTTTTAATTGCTAAAAAAAAAAAAAAGTATTTTGTATAATTTTACTTGTGAATATATGCCAATCTGTATGGAACTATGTCCTGTAATGTTTCATTATTTTCCAACGTCTATGAATTTTTAGCTGTCTCGTCATTCTTTCAACATTGTTTAATGACAGTTAATGTATCTTAGCATGAAAAATCGAAGCCTTTCATCAGTAAATAACTCCATTTGTTTGTGTATCTGTTAATTTATTCCATTTTCTACTAATAACGGTCCATCATGCAGTCGAGTTCCAACTAGCCCATTTGTTTAGTCTGTTTAAATGTTGGTTTAAAACCTGTATTGTTTAAAGAATTGTTTTCAAGGGATAATGTATAAACAAGGGGAAATAAAAACTACAAAATGTGAACCTCTTATTGAACTGTTTCATGGCAATAAATCGATTGTTTCCTATTCATAAGGTGCTCTATTTGATAATTGAGAACACCTATCTGAATGTCTAATCTTAGGTTAAAGCTTGTACAGATTATTATTATTATTATTGATGACTACATTACCCAGAAAGCCTTGCGGACGTAGTGACGTAATAAATCGGAGACAAGCAATACAACAGCAGAGCACAAGCTAACGAGGAAAACACAAGCACATTGCATGACTAGTTGTCTTTAGCTTCATACAAAAGAGCTTCAGACCTACATTTTTGTTTTTGTCAGCTTAGTCTACAGGAGTTTTAACCTTCGAGGTGAGTTAATGTTTCTTTGAAAACGTTTAGTTTCATGAGCCGGCTACGTCAAGCCAACGTTTGCTAATGTTTGCTAGCTAACATTAACCAAACGCTAACATCACATTACTTTACATTACGTTAAAAACATTGCTTATTGTTCAGAACGTTTTCTTTATCAAAAACTCACTCAGTCTTCGTCTGTCCCTTCATTTGTTGTGTGTTGACCTTCTGGTTAGTGTTTTAAGAGACTGAACAGAGTCAGAATGACTGAAAGTTATCTGTGTTTTCTTCATAAATGATTGATATTGGGTTGTTAATGTTAATCAGATATCACATTGCATGACAAAAATGTTTCGTTTCAATCATTTGAGTGATGTTAACGATGTTTAAAGGATTGGTTTACTACTTTTCAAGTCTTGTCTTTAAAACAACAGTCAGGTGCTCAAATTAACAATGAAACAGATTTTCCTTGCTATAATCATTCCTCCTGTTCATACTGACCTTTAGAAGATCCCTTCATAATGCTGTTACAATGTAAGTGATGGGGGCCAAAATCCACAGTCTGTATCTGAAGCTAATATGATGCGTCAGCTATCTAGATTAGTCAAATTAAGTAGATATCTTTCAATGTTACAGTCTTTTTAATGTCAAAGTCCCTCTTTTTGTTACTATACTTCCACCACAGCTCAACACTGTCACACAAAGAGGGAATTTGATGCTAAAAAGACTGTAAATGTGACAGATATCCACCTGATATGACTAACTCACTGCTGAAGCCTCATATAAGCTTCAGATAAACTTTTAAATGTGTTTGTGCACAAAGTGACTGTGTGGACACACTGTGGATTTTGTTCCCCATCACTACATTTGAAGGGGATCTTTTAACAGCCAGTATGAACAGGAGGAATGATTACAGCAAGGAAAACCTCATTCAGTCTTCATATGGACACCTGACTGTTGTTTTAAGGCACACTTGAAAAATTATGAACCTGTCCTTTAATATGATTGGTTACTTTTCTCCATTTTCTATCATTGAAAATTGAATATTTTGGGGTTTTGGACTGTTCATAAAATAAGAAAGACATTTGAAGGTGTCACCTCGGGCTCTTGAAATTTTTGAGTGACATTATTACCCATTTTTCTCACATTTTATAGAGTGATCAATTATATGAAACATAAATAACAGATGAATTGATAATGGAAATAGTCATTAGTTGCTGCCCAACACTAAATAACTGTATTTACTTTAGGTGGGAGGTGACCCTAGGAAATGAAGTGCTAGTTAGAGGAGGTGATATGATAAAAATTAAGTGTAACAATATTTTTTTGACTACATATATTGCCATGGATAATGTAGTGATGTGGGTTTGACCATAATTTGATGCTTTTATATATATAATATACAATCCAAGCTATGGGTGGATAATTATATCATCTGAAAACACTATTTGTAAAGTGGATATGATGACCAAGCAAGAAGAAGAGATATTAAGTCTTTATTTAATTTCTCTCAGCCAATTGCTTTAATTCCAGCTGTAGGACCAAGAAGACCACATTTAAGTTTCATCTCTGTGTTAACGTAAAATTCAGACGGCATACAGTCTTGGTTTTGATATTATGATAGAAAGATCACATTGTTCTACGGTGCATCAACCTCTGGAAGCTCAGTAACACCCTCAAGACCTGTGGTGCTCCCAGGGACACATTTTGGGAACTGATCTGTGTAGCTTGATCTTATCAAACCAGTTAAAGTCTTCATTGTTTCTGCCAACGACTGCAGATGTCTCTGGCGGACGAGCTCCTGGCAGACCTCGAGGAGGCCGGAGATGAAGGAGAGGACGGGTTGTATCCAGAGGGAGAGGAAGGTGAGAGCGATGGAGAGGCGTCACAGGGAAGGACAGAGGGAGGGCTGGAAGACATCCCAGAGGAGATGGAGGTGGACTACAGTAAAGCTGAGAGTGTTGCATCCATCGCCAAGCTCCGCAACAGCAAACAGGTGAGTTGTGACATATGAGAGCTTTAAGAAAAGTTGCAATTTGGAGTAAAATGTCTGGTCATTCTAGCATAACCCTACTGTGTGTTAACAGTTTTCAGAGATCATGGACAAAATTTCAGGATATATTGGAAAGCAGCGCAAAAACTCAGAGGGTGAGTGTAACACATTCTGCATGTTTTTTTTCTGTCAAAGAGTGACAGTATGTTATATCAACTTTTATATTTACCAAGACTCATAAATACACAAATATGGTGTGATTCTGTTGTGGTTTTTGTTTCCTTACAGTCTCAGGCCCCGTCGAAGCTGACCCAGAATACAGACTGATCGTAGCAGCCAATAACCTCACAGTAGAGATCGACAATGAGCTCAGTGAGTTGGCCGTTCTTTTTAATAACACACTCAAAATGTTAAGACATTTATTCTGTTCTTTACAACCTGAGTTTTCTTATCTTGTTATGCCTTTGTTTCAGATATCATTCACAAGTTTACTCGGGACAAGTACTCCAAGAGGTTCCCAGAGCTCGAGTCTCTGGTGCCAGATTCTCTAGATTACATCCGCACGGTCAAGGTGAGTTGAGGTGATATATTTATTAGGCCTCTAAACTAAAAACCAGTTCAGTATGGGAATAAGGTGTCCCAGTGCTGCTATTTTTTCAGCACTGTTGACTATTTGTGTCTTTGGTTGGACAGAGGACAAATGTTTAGTCACTGAATTTTATAGCTGCACATCTGCAGAAGGCAGAATGAATTATTGAGTTTTTATACATTCATAAGTTTCAGTCAAAAGTCAGTTAGTTTGTGGTCCAAATTATAGTCCCCTACATCATGGGAAAGTGGTTTGATTTAGACAAAACTGAAGACTGATGACTGCCACAACTTCATAAATGATCACGTTTGCTTAGTCGATGTTATTTTTGTTTTATTCCAGTAGAACAGGTTGAAAATGTTTTACATGTTGTTTTCTGGCATGTGGTTTAAATGTCATGTATTCTCCATTTTGTGTTTTCTGCTCAGGAACTGGGAAACAACCTGGAAAAGTGCAAGAACAATGAAACTCTACAGCAAATCCTCACCAACGCCACTATTATGGTCGTCAGTGTCACAGCCTCGACCACACAGGGGTGAGTCGGCATTTGTGGTTAAACAACGTATCGCTCACATCCACTGTGATGGTTACGGTTTACACGCTCGCTGCTGATTATCACTCACTTCTCTTGATTGCAAACTGATTTCTGCACAGTGAAAACTGACTTGGTTTTCTGTCCTAATGGTTTTAGGTCACAGCTAAATGAGGATGAACTAAAGCAACTGGAGGAAGCATGTGACATGGCCCTGGAGCTGAACCAGTCTAAACACAGGATATATGAATATGTAGAGTCCAGAATGTCATTCATTGCCCCAAATCTGTCCATCATTGTCGGAGCGTCAACAGCTGCCAAGATCATGGGTGAGAGATGCAAAAGATGAGTTTACACAATTGCTTTTGTCATCACTCTTCTTATTCTCATGCCCTCTTTTTTTTTTTTTTTTTTCTCTGGTGTCTCTGGCTGCAGGTATTGCTGGAGGCCTCACTAACCTGTCCAAGATGCCCGCCTGTAACCTGATGCTGCTCGGAGCTCAGAGGAGAACCCTGTCCGGCTTCAGCAGCACCTCTCTGCTGCCCCACACTGGCTTCATCTACCACTGTGATGTCGTGCAGTCACTACCACCCGTGAGCAAATATATGCACATTTAAAAACTGTGAATGAAGAATATCTACTACTTTCTGAATAGCTGTTAGCTTTTTGTTATTTTAAACAGCTGTTTTAACAGCCTTTTTTTGTTTTTTAGGACCTCAGGAGGAAAGCAGCTCGTCTGGTGGCTGCAAAGTGCACTCTGGCTGCCCGGGTGGACAGTTTCCATGAGAGCTCAGATGGCAAGGTGATGATCCAGAAGGAGCATGTGCAGATTAATACATGTTAAATTCTTTTTACATACACTATAGAGGACCAAAATATAACACCTGCAGATAAAATGCAGACCAACAGCACCTCAAACTACAGAACCAACTAGAACATCAAACATAAGATGTACAAATGTATTTATTGCATGACTAATGGATGCATCATGTTCTCTTGCATTTGAATGCAGCAACATGAAGTTGTTTAGTTCAACTCTAACCTTTCTGACATTAATCTTTGTGTCATTTCTGCAGGTTGGCTACGATCTAAAAGAAGAAATAGAGAGGAAGTTTGATAAATGGCAGGAGCCTCCACCAGTGAAGCAGGTCAAACCACTGCCTGCACCACTGGACGGACAGAGGAAGAAGAGAGGAGGAAGGAGGTACGCAACCTGTCAGCCGCTCTAAACATGGACAGCAATATATGGAGATGTCTGATGTTCAGATTCGTTGATTTTTATGTAACATTTCATTTCAAGTTAGTCTAAAGAACTTGATAGGAGTTAACTCAGGTTTTTACCAGAAGAAGATGAATTTAAACATTCTGCACCAACTAAACAGTGAAGCATGTTGGAAAACAAAAATGTTACATAACTAGACTACCTCCACCAACAACTATAAATATATACTGCATTAACAAACTCCACTGCTCTCTTCTCTCCTCCTGAAGGTATCGAAAGATGAAGGAGCGTCTCGGGCTGACTGAGATCAGAAAACATGCCAACAGGATGACCTTTGCAGAGGTCAGTAGGTATTTTCTGTCAGGACTTCAGTATCTCTCGTCACTTCTTTATCTAAACAAGTTTCACTTTCATTTAACTGGGTGTCTTGTCAGGCACTAATGGGTTCAAAAAGTAGTTCAAAAATATACATATTAACATACACTGATCATTTGTAATACACTTCCAATCAGAATATCTAAATATAAATGAACAGATTCAACAGCTGTGAAGAAAAAATGTAGCCCTGCATTTACATGAGATTAGTGTTGGTGCTCACCTCAGTTCCTCTGGCTGGTTATTCCAACTCCTGAGAGGATGATGGCGAAAAGCAGCCCTGTCTCCAATTTCATCGATATATAACAGCAAAACAGCTTCTACCTTAAGACCGAATGTTTGCAGCCAAGCCAGTGTTGCAAGATTAATGTTTTTCTTGCCAATTTTCTGTAGTTGTACCAGGAGACTAAGTGTGTTTTTCTAGTCTGTGACAAACTTGAGAAATATCAGGTAGAAAAGGTTTTTTTTCTAGCAATAACTGTGCAGGTTCAGAACATCATCAATAATCTCTGAGCTGTTTACTTCTCTTTAAGGGACAGCAAACTAGTTTCATGTCACTTTGCACTTGCCAACTATAAGAAGTTAAATTCATAACCGTGAGTTAATGGCTTTCAACTCAAGAAAAGAAAAAATGGTTTTGACACACTGCAGAGCCAGAGCATAATGTCAAAATATTCTGTGTGTTTTCCTGTTAATTTCATTTATGACAAGCTCGCACTGAGATAAAGTTACAGTTTGTTTTGGATTTTGGCACACAATTTTGTAATGTTCGACTTAACTGCTTTCTTGGCAAGAGAAGCATAAGCAGTGAGAGTTTGAGCCTAATTACTGATGTTGTGTTCCAGATCGAAGACGATGCGTACCAGGAGGACCTGGGCTTCAGTCTGGGTCAGCTAGGGAAGAGCGGCAGCGGGCGTGTCAGGCAGGCTCAGGTCAACGAGGCCACCAAAGCCAGAATCTCCAAGTCTCTCCAGGTAAAGATGGTCATTTTCACATCACCAGTGACTCGTGATTAATATAATTCTTGATCTCTAATGTTTGTGCATTTTTCTGTTTTTTGTTACACAACAGAGGACGTTGCAGAAGCAGAGCATGACATACGGAGGAAAGTCAACGGTCAGAGATCGCTCCTCAGGAACCAGCTCCAGCGTCGCGTTTACCCCTCTACAGGTAAAAATAAGTAAACAACTTCTTTTACTGAACAGCACCGCGGCACCACGCGGGTCTATTTTATGTAATAATCACTGTGCTCTCGTCTGCAGGGGCTGGAGATTGTGAACCCACAGGCTGCAGAGAAGAAGGTGGCTGAAGCCAACCAGAAATATTTCTCTAACATGGCAGAGTTCCTCAAAGTCAAGAAGGAATCCAAGATGTGAACACGCACATGCACGCACACACAGACAGTTGCACTCTAACACTGCAGCATCATAGTATGTTTTCAAATTTGTCTGACATCATGCTTTTTTTTTTTAAAACTTTTTTTGACTTTTGTTTTCTTCCATTTTTAATAAAATGTAATTTACACCTTTCACAAAACATCCTGTCATTTTTATAGAGAGAAAATGTTGAGTTGTTATGTAATAAAATGTTTTGTTTTAAGCAATTTAACTGATACTCTTTAAACTCTCAGCCATCTCACTCGCCAAAGTCTGGAAACACATCCACAACTTTTCATTTATTTGTGGTTGGCACCTCTTTAAAACTTTAAAGAGTTAAAGTTTATCCACATGTAATGTAGCAATAATAGGACTTTACAACACACACTGCCTTGTAATTTCTTAAAAGTATTTATTGAAATTTTACAATCCTGTTTATAACCCCGTTATGACATCTCCCATGCAGAACTGTGATGAGAAAAAGTTGTAAATACGTCTTGAAATTCACATTTTAGCAATTTCTTAACTGACCTTCCCTTTCAGAAAACCTTAAAAGCCCCAAAAAATAGAATCTATAAAAGGCAAATCTCTCGTAGCTTTGCAGTATTTTCCTTTTTCACATCCTCAACCCCCCCCGTTTCCCTCCCAAAAGAAAGCCTAATCAAGAGCTGAATTTACACAAAACATGAAATTGCAACTGCAGAAACAGATCAAAGTTTTCATGGTTGTTTTGAATGGGAAAAAATCTGATTCAGGTCACATAACACTCTTCCCATTCAAACCGCCAGGAAAAGATGGGATCTGTCCCCGCGTCTGATTAAAAACCAGATCACCAGTGTAAATCTTATTGTTCTTCAGGTAGCACATGAACAACCACGGCAGACGAGACATTTCTTACTCCACCCACGAGTTAAATCTACCACCAGAATTTTTAGGATTTCTGTATTTGTCACTCTACATGTAAACAGTTTCAGTGCACATTCACTGTATAGGGTTTTCACTTAAAATATCAGGTGGTAAATTCAACACGGTGGACTTTTAGGTTGACATCAAAACAATAAAACCTTAACTAAAAGTGGGAAGTTGACTCAAACAGAACTTATCTAATGCTATCTGTGTACTTTGAGATTAATTAAGAGGTGATTCGTGTTCTGTCGAAGGAATTTGGGCACAGATACATTCACTATGCTCAGCGTGGCCTTTTACATTGAGGAGGATGAGAATTCCTCAGCGGTGTAAGAATCAAACATCAAATTGATTAACTTCTCAAACCCTATTTTTAAGATTTATTTTACAAGTTTATTAATTTCTCACAAACATGAATGCGCCATAATAATGCATTTTCTTTGACAGGTTAACTTAAAAACATTTTATTGGTAAAGAGAGGGAGTCAGAGACCAGTTCAATTGCATAGCAATTTAATCCATGTCCAATAAGGACTCTTTCCCTGTCACAGGGAGAGGCCCTGTGGTCACTCTCAATCAGCGTTTTAAATCGACCAAGACAATATCAATAAAACTATTGATAACCGCTCACTATCTCTAATAGTGACCATTTTCAACAGGCATCATCGGGTCTTAAAAGAAGCCATTCCTACACACCATGACTAAATGTCCACTGTACTTCCCCATTCTAAACCACCAAATTACAGTAAATACAAGATGGGCAGTTTACTTAACAATCAAATCCAAGGTTTCGTTTTGTGTCAAGTCAAAGGCTTCCAGGCTCATGTTGGGTAGGTGGTACAGAGAATCTTGTTGAAACGGAAAAAGAAAACAAAACATGAGAAACATGCATGGGGTAGGCTTTCCTAATGCCACATACTGAGTGTGCACACAGACAGGCACAAACGCAGATCTCTAATGAGAGCCCTCTCAGCTCATGCAGCGCGCTGCCTTTGATCAGGCCCATGGGGCGTTTTTTTGTCAAAAGCAAGGCGCCACATGAGCAGCGAGGGCTTCACATGAGATGCAGCCTATACAGACACCTGTCTCCATTTCCGGAGAGGGTCTCTACTACACATCACAATCTCTATCCACAGTTTGGAGTTCAGTCTCGGAATGTCAACAGCAGCACATTTTGTCTCTCTCTGTCCTTTTCGCGGCCCTTTGTCCGTCACTGCAGGTCTCTGTCTTCGAGGTACCTGTACTCGAAGGTGAACCCCTCCTTCTTCCGCTGGCCCCATTTCTCATAATCAAAGTAAATGTAAGTGCCCTGAGGGAGCAGCAGAGCGGAGAGAACAAATCATTAATACACTGCAAACACAAATCAATATAATATATTAAGTGCCCAGTTTCTAACTTTAGATGTGTCAATGGAAACTGTGGTGAAGCTGCACCTGTTCAAACTCATCAGTGATAGTCTTGGGCTCCTCGTGCCTCTGGAACCACATCATGTACTTGGTGTGAAACCTCCATGACTGCTTCTTCAGAGCCTTGGCAGACAGATACTGAGCCTTGGTTCCCTGAGAGAGGGAGGCCAAAGAAACCATTAAGCTTAGAACAAAGACTTCGGCACATCGTGGGAGAAAAAGGCAGAAGGGAGACGTAAAAGAAGGGTCGACAGGGGAGAAAATGTGGAGCGGGTGAGTTGAGTGGGCGCATGATTACCTCCAGGTAGTAGAAGATGAAAAACAGAGTTTCTGTAGACAGTCTCTGGTAGAACTCTATGGAGTCAGAGTGGTGCGGCGGTATCTGATGATGGAAGGGCAAGGTGGGACATGGATTCCTCATCAGGTATTGCCTTTAGGACGAGAAGCACAGACAGTTACAAATCCATCAGAAACAATTCATTAAGGCCTCTTTGTGCAATCCACATATAAATCGATCTCACAGTTCAAATTAATTCAATCAGTAATTATAAGATGATGAAGATAAATGAAGAATTTCTGTAAATTATAGATGATAGAAGACTTTTAGTTGCCCAGGATCCGTAAACAAGGTTTATACATCAAGATACAAAGTGTTATTGTTTTGTTATTAATTGTTGTTGTGATTTTCTGAAACTATTTATACCAATTTTAAAAAGGCACATCTTTTGTGAACAATCTGGCGCCCTCACCTGATCCTCTCGGAGTCGGAGGGGTGCGGCATGTGTGTCCACGCGGACTCCTGCATGGCCTGCTGGTAGAGCTGGTCTTTGGGGAGGGGGGTTGGGCCCAGTGGACAGACCCCGAGCGAGGGGGGGATGCTGACTTCCGACACGGACGGCTGAGGGGCGGCGGGTGTGCCGGGCGCTGCAGATGAGGAGAAGATGTCTACAGGGGGGAAGAAAAAGTAAAAGGATTGTGTCAATTAAAGAAATACAGACATCATCTCACTTCCTCTGTCCATTCTAATGTTGCTTCTTCTTGTTAAAGGAAATATGTTTATGCTTTGAGTTCATAAAAAAGCTAAAAAAAATAACTATGAATGGTGATCATAGATTACCAGAATCAAAGGTGATGTCTTAAACTTGCTCACTTAGTCCAGCAAATCACAAAAAGATACAGCTCATGTTCAGAGTTTTTACTTAATGAATGACATTAAACCTGTCAGTTGGCTTATTAATTAATAATTTCCACACTGTATGAGTGTTTTGACCTTTGACCTCACTATAATCTGCTACTATGAGCACATTTGCATCATCTGCAACTGACTGTATTTGGTTCACTATTTATTCAAAACGTAGTATAGTGGTACATCGCCTCCTTCTCTGTAATTATTAATTGTACAAGTGACGTCGGGGGTTTACAGTGTAGAAATAATGTCTGACCGTTCCGACCTCTGTCTCTTAGGTGCAGGTTGGAAATCTCTCCGTCCAGGCCTGATCCCAGTGCTGCCCTCTCAGCCATCGCCTTCAGTGAACTGAGAGGCTCAGGAGCCTGATGAGGGAAGAGGATGGAGACAGCGTGAGGACAGAGTGGCTGATGAGCTCAAATTAAGTTGGGAATAGAGAGGGGAACCTTTTGACGGTTATGAGCATTTAACGGTGAAAGGAAGAGTAAATTATTTATGGAAACCAACTATTACAACTAAAGGTTTTAAACTCTACAAGGCAGGTAATGGATACACGGAGCAATGTGTTCAAAACAGACACAATTCACTCACAGCTACTGTATGTTTGCAGGCTGCCTTACACTTAGACACCCGTCCAACACTGCTTTCCTCTTTTTCTTTGTAAAGTGAACAAGAAATGGACATATCGCAGTCCAAATATATCTTGGCAAGCAGCGATTTTTTTGGGATTGTATAGTTGGGTAAGTGTGGGCTTCTGTATTTGGTATGAATGTAGCCTCTGAGAACAGAAGTTTGTGGGCAGCCAGGGAAATTGTAATAGTGCTATTTTCAGATGAATATATTGACATTCTGAAGTTATGGACCAAGCAAAGGTAACTTGAAAATGTCTAATGTCAATTTAGTCACTTGATAATGTAAAAATAATCCAGTTGTCTGAATCATTATTAGAGTGAACTTGGGAATTACTACATGAAGGAAATAACCAGATGGGATGCTGCATGCTTTAATATTCATACTGCTCAATCATTGGCAGATCTTATCAGTAAACAACAAGGCTTTTTATTCTACAAGCTCACATCTTTCTCTCATTCTTAACCACTTGTCTTGTCTGACAATCTCTCCGTGTGGTAAATTTAACAGCCTGCTGGTTATAATCTCACTGGTTCACATGGGAAATTCCAGCTACTCAATCAGACCATTAAGTGGCTCTGACCGCACTTTCTTAGCCCCGCTACGGTCCCGCACCTCGGCTTGGCTCACCTTGAGGCCCTCGGAGGCCTGTGTGTAGGAGTGGGGCCCGTTGAGAAGACTCCCTCCTCCAGGTGTGCTGTCTGAGAACGAGGGGGACGGAGAACTGGGAGGCAGGGTGATAGAGCTGATTAAACTGGGACCATTGTCCATCCTGCGCCAGGTGGAGTGGGAACAACAAAGAGACAAAGTTAGGAATAATCATTTAAGGAATGAGAAGAAGCATGCAGATAAAGTGAACTAAAAAACAAAAACAAAACAACAACAACAAAAAAAAACTTACGGCTGACTGGTTGAAGAACTGAGAGATGAGGGTTGGCTGCTTTGTGACTGGCTCGGTGTGCTTAGAGCTGATTCTGTGGAACTCTCTGCCACTACGGCACTGTAACCTGAGGGCAGGTGAGGGAGAAGTTGACAGAAGAAAATCTCTTTATACAGAGAATTTGCTTCTGATTTACATAAAATAAAGTGAAACAGAAAGTTCACAGAAAAACAGAGACAAAAAGAACGTAACGTACTTGTGCTTCCATTTTGCTTCAGTCCACTCGGCGGTCTAGCAGGAGCAGCGTTCACCCCTACTCCTCCAACCACTCCAACGTTCCCTCCGTTGCCTCCCATCATGCCTATCACTCCGGGGGTAGCGCTGACAGAACTAGGTGGCACCTGAGAGGCGACGGGGGACACATTTTGCCCAGGAACCAGACCCAGGATGCTCCCACTCAGAGAACTGTGGGCCGGGCTGGAACCTAGCAAACCGAGCCCAGTCCCCGCCCCATTGGTGGTGACTCCACTGGAGCCAGAGGTGGGGATGGAAGTGCTGCTCTCCACTGAAATGCTGGACTGGGTGATGCTGCTCAAACCCAAGCCTCCTGATGCTGCTGCCTGAGCGTAAGGGGCAGGTGTGGACCCTGAAATGAGCCCTGCCATTGTGTTTAGAGGAGAGTGGTGGCCACCAAGGCCTAAACCAGACATTTGGTTGGCACTGCTGGTCCCCGTCATGCCAACTTTGCTCAAACCCAGCCCCGACCCAAGTCCCAAACTGGATGCAGGGGTGGGCCCAGATGTGGGCTGAGACTGAGAGTTGGGAGCTGATGAAATGGGTGTGCTGGGCGTAGGGAGAGGGGGGGCAGTGGAGGCCGGGAGAAGCGGGTTGCTGGGCGGGCTGGGGGTGTTGTTTGAGGGGACAGAGGGTTTTGTCTGAGGTGGCTGCTGTTGTGGCTGCTGCGGTTGGTTTGGTGGCTGAGGTTGTTGCTGCTGTTGTGCAGGTTGATGCTGATGTTGCTGCACCGCACTGCTGAAGCTTCCTATAAGACTGCTGCTTGTGGGAACTGCAGGGATGCCTCCTACCACGCTCGCCATGGACACGAGGGACGAGGATGAGGAGGACCCAGAAGTGGTGGAGGAAGAGAAGGAAGACAGCAAGGATGGGGTGCCGTTCTTCACCGGTGACTGAAAATGCAAAGGCATCAGAGAGAGGCATTTCAGATGAAACTGTCCAGAGGGAAACTGCACAACTGTACGAACTGAATATTGAGCAAAGTTGACTATGAACTATGGAGGTCCACGTATGCAGGAGATTATACAACCAAATCAGAAGCCTCCAACCGTGGTCCCACAGAGAGAGAGGTGGTTCATTTTCAGCACCTGAGAGGCTGAAACCCTTCAGCCACCGTGACTCTCCAGGACCAGGGGTGAAGAGCGCGACGCTCAACTGTTCACCTACTGACAAAGAGCAGTTGAGAGCCTCTCACCTGACTAACTTCACTGTCTGTCGACCGTCCCCTTTTCTTATCGTCCTCTGAGTTCTCCTATAGGAGGAGATACCTTGATGTAACAATCCACTTTTCAAATGTTGATTCAGCATTTTAACCAGTGGATTACAACACAATGGGACTTGTAGAAAGGTTAACTAAATGTGAACTTTAAAAAGAAAAATTAAATCAGAATGTACTTTTTTGTGTGCAGCATCCTGGGACTTTTAATGATACAAATACAAGAACTTACAGCAGTGCAAGTGGCCGGGGATGGAGGAATGGGTGAAGAGGAGGTGGTGGAAGTGGGAGTGCTGCTGGAGTGGAGATACATCTCATCTTCCACGTTGCCCTGACATGATGGAGAAGTCGCAACTAACGCTGCGGCTACAAGAGAACGACAGAAGAGAGACAAGTGTTGAGATCAGATAATTTTAACCTTAACGCTGCGTTCAGATGTTAAAAGATCCCTGTGACATCAGAGCACAATTCTCTTAACACCCAAACACTACTTCATGTTCTACTCACGGATGTCTTCCAGGTCTAAGTCGTCATACAGGAACTCGTTCTCCTCAAAGTCAGGGTCTTGGGAGGAATCAATGTAGTACTCAACGTCATCCTTGATCTTCTGAATTGAATCCACTGGCACAGAGTCATTGTCCAGCATTCGTAAAATGGTCTCCAACATACGAATGTGGAATCTATGCCTCTCGATCAACCGCTTGAGCTCCTCAATGCGATCTTGTTTCTGTGTGACAGAAAGATGACAAGAGTGTGGTTTTGACAAGCATTTCAGTGAAAACCCTTCTACTAGATTTACACAAGAATGACAGAATTTCTATGGAGGGTGTAGAATTAAACGTGTGTGGAAAGAAAAAGATAGGACTCACGTCTTTATCACCCTTCTTCTTTCGTGTCTGAACTGAGAGAGACTCCACCTCACTTTCAAATTGATCCACCTGCATATTTAGAGTGTCTATCGTGTTCTGAGGGTGAAAAGGAGGTCAGAAAAAAAAAAGAGCATTAATGTTTTCCATCAAATCAAATTTAAAAATCCCCAATTAATAAGTTCTGATTAGTTTTCACAAATTGCACATGTTTTGTGGTCAACTGGTGCGAGGAAAAGGCTATTAAGAGAAAACTGGGCAACTAAAATGTACAACAGGTGTAGATAATAGTGGATATATTACTGTTAGCCACTGTCCCGTTTCCTCCTTTTCCCTCTGAGCTGGATCAACCTTCTGAGCAAGCCCCAAGCCTTCTTTAGAGTACGCTTTTGTTTTTGTTTCACGCTCCACTATTTTGAATCGCTCCATTTGCTGAGGAAAGAAAGAAAAATCACACACATACACAACCTTATTAAGTCAAATGTTTTGATGTGACAATGTCCTCCAGTTACATTTTACAGAAAAGTAAAAGAAGTGAATAATGGAGAGCCGTACCGTCTCGATAAGTTTGCGATTCTCGACTAGCTGCCTTTTGTCTTTGATCTCGTTCGAGGCCACCCATGTTTTTATCTGATCTCTCAATCGCTGGAAAAGAGAAGAGACGAAACTAATTTCATATTGCAAACATGCACCTTGTTGAGTAACTGTGCAGATAAAGTAAATGTTGTGAAAGGAAATGTGTGGCTTGTTAACTTCTCTTACTTGGAATTGTTTTGACTGCTCTGTTAACTTGTCTTACCTGTAACTTTTTAATCTCTTTCTTGAGGTCAGCCTCATATTTTTCCTTCTGGTTTGCATTGGCTGCATTGTGGAGCTAAAATGCAAATAGATATATGATATAACTAATGTTCCACACATCAGGTTTTCAAAGAAAATAGGAAAAACATATGTAGAAAACAAGAGTCTCTCACCTTTTGCCAGATATCGTCAAACTGTTCTACACCTTCAGCTACTTTTTTCAAACATCTATCGATCTCGCCTGTGGATGTGAAAGAAAATCTCCAGCATCACTGTTCATACATTCATGCAACAGCAAATATCTTAAACCAAAACCTCACAAAATCATGCTGCTAGATGAAGATACCAGGTTGGACATCATGATGAATCCTGTACAACATTACTGACGACAGTTTCACTAAAGTCTTACCTTGAAGTTTTCTCTTGTCAGCCATGGCTCTGACTACGACAATGTCCACATTCCGTCTGTCACAAAGTTAGCTATGTGAAAAAATACAACACGTTTATCGCCACATAGTTCAGACACACAACACAAACCCCTTCAGCAGAGGAATCAGCGCATAGTCTTCCAGAGTTGAACTAACGTTTACTCAGGCTAGCTGCCATGTTAAACGTTAGCAGCACAAATAACGATGCATTTTCACGATTTAAAGACACTTTCAACCGGGACAACTGCACGACCTGTTCCGTCTATCGTCGTACCTTTGTAAACGTAGCTGATCTTGACATGTTTGTCAGCTAAAATTAGCCACCTAGCCAGCTAACGATACTGAGCTAACATCAATAGTAGCCAGTTGCTTAGCTCGTCCACCTCGCTCGGTCACTAACTGGCCCGTTTCAAAACAACAACCACGGAGCATGTTGGTGGATAGAGTTCATATTCATGCAGCGTTATTTTGGGGGGTCCAGTATAGCTTTTATATGGTGGTTTTGCATTGTGAAAGGCACAATATACCAGAAACCGTTCAAAATCGTAAACCTGCTAGCTAATGTCTTAACTGTCTGGCTAGCTAATGCATAAAATGCTAGCTAGCCAGCTTAGCTAGCCAGCTAGCCAAATTTAGGAAAAAGGGAAACTGGGTCAACCCGAGCATCTAGATTCATACTTGTTTACGACATTTACCTAGGATATGGGCTTTCGTTTGTCTTTTTTTCAATTACAGCCAAAACTAATTCCAGAAAGTCTTCTTTACTTCCAAAATTGTGTTTTCTTTTCGACAAGCTCGCTCACTGTAATGTAGCTGAAGATGGACGGTAGCTAAATCCCACCTCCGCGTCCAGCACCCGCCCTAAATCCAGCCTGCGAGATCCGATTGGACAAACCTCCCGCCCGTCACTGGCAAACATCCGCTGGAATGCGGGCCGGCCATTGGCTCAGCGGCGTGATGAATTTTGATTGACACAAAACCAAAAACTGCATCTGAAGTCACACATTTCTACTAACTGCTTTTATGAAAATAAGTGATGGAGTTCATTAGCTCCTAACCTCGTTATTTGGATATAACCATGCGTTTTTTTTCCTTAGATAGATATTGATATTTATTCATTCATTTTGATAACTTGGGGAAACTGATCTCCATGACAACTGAGCAAACTCCATCATCTGAGGAAAGACGTGAGATGAGGCTAAAAGCTCAAGCAAAAGAAAAAAAAATCTTGCATCATTTATTAAAAAATCAAATTAAAGAAACTTTATCTATAGACACACTGCTTTTTTATTTCTGCCATTAAACTGAAACATTTTAGTTGTTGCGTACTTTAAATTCTGGTATAGAAACATGATAAAAACACTTGTGCCTGACTGAGTTATTGTTTACATGAATAAAACATGAACATGAATTAAAGCTGTAAAATGCATGTGTTTGTGTGTGTACATATACCAGCCCTTTCTTAACACTTCTAAAAGTGAAACATTTCATTTTACAGCCTAAGAACCAAGGAGCCATCTGTAATACTTTGAAAACACTGATAATGATCAAACCATGAACCATGAAATCATGAAAAATATCCAGGAATGTATTGTGATGAAAGCCGTTCATAACACAAGTTTGCTACCATATTATCAGTGCATCTGGGCTGCCAAGTCTTTATCAAACAAAGTTGTCATAGTTTGCTACTAATCATAATTATGTGATGTCATCAACTCTCAGTACAAAATATCAAAACAGCAGAATATATACACAATATACTATATGTATGTACCAGGTAACTAGTATCTCATTTTACATGAATTCAATGTGTTCACATTGGTCGAGTAAAACTTCATACAGTGCAAACCCCGGCTGAACAGAGGCAGCATATTCACTGAACAGTTAAAACAACTGGACACTCCTTTATATTTCATCATATCCAGGGATGAGCAATGGTCAGTGAGACAGAGAGGTTGGGCTTGGCATTTCTCCAAATTGTGTCTCTGCCAACACTGACATGTCTGGTTCAGTCTGGGAAAAGAAGCAGAAACTCCGTTAACAGAAAATCAATTATTCTACACAGTCTGAATACTAAGATCAGTGACACTTGTCTGCATTTTAAACCACCCACAACTACACATTAATCACACACAGAGCACATTGCAAGAAACTGATCAATCTTATTCATGCACACGACTGATAACCGCAAAACAGACAGCAGCAGTGCAGTAGAATTTTTCACCTACCTGTTGGTCTTTATCCTTTTCTTGCCTTGGTATTCGATGCCTCCTCTTCTTTGGCCCGGCAGCATGATGCAAAGCTGCAGATGAGGTGGAACCAGATACGCCGTTGAGCCGGTCGTCCTCTGCTCCAGCAGCAGGATCTAAATGGGCTCCAGGCTCATCCTGAAAAAAAAAAAAGAAAGAAAAAAAGAGCAGGGAAAAAAAATAAAAAAATTGTAATGGCATGTAGTGAGCTTGAGAACATTTATTTATTATTGTACATCAAACAAAACAGCAGACAGGCTTGTTCGAAGCACTTGAGTGAATTGCATTGCTGGATTAAAAAGCAGGCACCCCCGACACACACACACACACACACACACACACACACACACACACACACACACACACACACACACACACACACACACACACACACACACACACACACACTATTATTACTTTATGATTAAGTATTAATGCCTCTCTAAAACAGAGCGATCATGTGTCAAAATCTAGATTAAATACCTTATTAATTTTAGTTTATATTGTGCTCAAATGCTGCATATTCCAATCAATCAGGGTCTGGATTTTAATGATGCAGAAATAAACCTGTATTCCAAGGATCCTAAAAGGTCATAAAAACATGATCTGTTGGCAGACTGACAGATCAATAGCACCAGAGATGACCAGTGGTGTCTACTGGACACATTTTCTCTCATCCCACTACTAGTATTGTGGCATAGAAGACTGTAAAAAAAAAAATGTTTGAGCCATTTTTCAAATACTGAGCTGATAAGTGTGATCTTTTCTTCTTTTAAATGTGCCACATACAGGCGTCTAACTCTCACCTCAAGCAGGATGGTGAGCTGTGCGTTTCTGTAGTCGTCCCCATGTGCATCAAGAGTCTTCATGAGGAACCTGTAAGATCAACAGAATCTTGAGGCTGGCCGTCCGCTGGGAAGCATTTCAGAAAATGTACATTAGGTGGAGATAGAGTAATGGATTTTACTACCGTCTCTCTTTCTTCAAGCGTCGTGTAATTCTTTGTACTTGGTGAAGGCGACCGAGGATCTTCTGATTCACCTGATCAGAACATGTATGGCATTGATTACACAGCTGTGAGGATGGAAATTATTACAGATGCACTGACATATCATTATACTGTCACTATCGGCCCTTCCTCATACATTTTACACACTCCCCAGCCTTGCCCCTTTCGCTCCTGCCTCCCAACGAAAGTGTAATTGCATCAAAACTGTACTTTATGTGTGGAATGCTGAAGGAAAAGTTATTTAAAAAAAGGCTCATATCATCCAATATTTCACTGCTGTCAACTACAGAATTGAAATTTACAGGATTTTTCTTCCCTAGGAGAACATCACTTAATACAACTGTGAAAAAAGTAACAGTATCAGGAGAAAGTATCAAGTATCTTCATTAAAATCAATTATTATTGGCTTACAGGAATGGAAATATATCAGATTTTGGTATCAGTTTAAAACGTATTAATGTATCCTCAAACATTATGAGGGAGTTAAGGCACTAAATGATATATGATGATGAACCAGTTATGCAGTAACTGCTTAACCATTTCATAACTCACACTGGCAGGAAGAATGTGCAAAATAACCCACAGACATGCACACACATGCAAGCTCACGGAAACACACCTGTTCAATCTCTTTGCATCTTCTACTCAGAGCCAGATATTTCCTCTTATCAAGAACTCTTCTCTCTTCATCCTCCTGTGTTGTACTCTCCAGCAGTTCGTTGCCTCCTGGGCCCAGTTCAACCTGCAGAATAAAAAAAAACCCCAAATGTTTCTGTGTGGTATTTCAAATGGGACAAAAGGAAACTTCAGTTGTTGAATCGATTACAATAAACTGTGTGTTGCTTCATATTGTAGTAATATTATTTGATTTCATTGAAAAAACATCACAACTATATATCTGGCATGTTCATGATGTCATTATATAGGTTGTTTTAACCACAATGTCTGTTAGTAATGTGCATGTATACCATGTTGGTTAAAAACTCCACTTTGACTTGTTCCATCCACCAAACTACACACTATCTTACTTTCAAGAGTTCAAGATACAAGAGAATATGAATTAAAATGTTTTGGATAACAGGTACAGTATTGTTTGTTGTTTGTTTGGACACTCTTCCTGGGATCTATATTCAGAGATAATACATATAATCAACAATGTTTGCACTTAAACAACACACACAAAACAATATAATTTTTATAATTAATAAAGCAAAATCACCAACAATAAAATTACATCAAAAACATACAAAACATTAAAATCGAACAATTTATATGTGTTGACAAGTAAAACTCATAATCTCAGTTCATTTAAACAAATAAACATATTGCAAAGAAATGAAAGAAAACCTACATTTTTGAGGGGGAATAATAATAATAATAGTTGTTTAAAAACTACACAAAGTTTCTAAACAAAGTTACATCTTCACCAACTTTCAGCCCTGAAAGATCAGTGTGCATTTCATCTCTACTTACTCTTGCTGAGCAGCGAGTTGTGCTGCTCTGTTCTGCTCTAATTGAAGCTTATCCAGCTCTTTTTTGGCAGCACTTGACCAGATTACTGATGCAGCGCTGAAATCAAGTAGGACAGCACCAACCATTCTGTTCCTGTCTGCATCACTCAGCAACTGATCGGTCATCTGCATTAAAGCTGTGCTCGTAGAGAGAAACGCTTTATATGAACGCTGGAATTCAGAGTTTAGTTTGCTCACAAAAAAAATTGTGTAAAACCGCAAATTTGCATGAATTTACTGAGAATAGGAAGAATGCTGATATGTGAATGTTTCCTTCTGGTTTTTGGGTAGAGGAAGAACATTTGCAGCCTTCAACACTGTAACACATAAACCCTCCTTTACACTTAGATTCAGAATAAAACAAGAGAGACAGCCAGAAACCAATTTTAAATGTTCCTACTCCAGGTTGTCTACAACTGATGGTTTTTCACCATTTACTCCATTTATAAGTGTTCCAATTCAATATTAAGTGGCGAAAGTCAAAGACACTTTCTTTCATAAAACAATGTTTAATTATTTGTCCTGACATTTTGTTATCTGATGCTGCCGTTCCATTTCTGAGTTTTCCCTACTTTTTCCACAAAATTCCACACTGCCAATATGAAGATGTTTGGAAGTTAAGTGCCAATCTTTATTATTAAGCAAGCAAGCTACCAACCTTTATTTTTAAGTCTACATACACCCAGAGAGCACTTTAATAGTGTAATCTGTGCAATCTAATGCGAACCAATACAACAGCTGTGCCATAAATTATACTTTGATGTAGCTCATATGTTTTCAGTTTTTGCTGACCTTGTCAGAAAGGTGATAATTCTACTTAATTTTGTCCACTCCATTAACATACATGAGGGGGGCAAAACATTAGGAAAACTTTTCAATATAATGCACTCAAGCACACCATCATCCACTATGATCTCAATAATAAACATAAAGTAGAATTATCACCTTTCTGACAATGCCAACAAAAACTGAAAATGTATAAGCTTAGTAAAAGCAGAATTTATGGCAGAGCTGTTGTATTGGATTGGATTAGATTGTACAAGTGTTCCTAATAAAGTGCTTGGTGAGTATATATTAAGATGCAAAATCCTTAACTCTTCTCTTTGTAAGTTAAGATTCATGATTAGCGCCCGACTGATAAATTGGCCAGACTAATATACTGGCTGATATGATCTAATTTCAGATATGACACAGCAATTTAAAGGCAGCTTGGATTTCATTTCATGGATCTGTGTTTGCAGATCTGTTCAGAAGAAGTAGATTTAGTTATTAAATAGCTCAAATTTCAACACACAGATAGATTTTGACATTTCTTTTCATGATCTTGTGACACAGGGAGCACTGGTCAGCTCACCTCTCTGACTCACATCAACATTGCTGTTACCAAGACTGTTACCGTGATCATTAACGTTACCTCTCCAGGTCCCAGCTCCACACCGCCTGGCTCCAGCTCTGCCTCCAGGATGTGTCCTCCAAACAGAGGAGGCAGGGCCAAACCAGAGAAATCCTCCATCATCTGGAGAGTAAGAGATGGAGAGAGGATGATTTGTTATTAGAAGACATTTCTGCAAAATCATTCTTGCACATACAGTTTGTGTAGGTACAAGTTTAACATACTTGTGGTGCAAAAATGATATAATTCAACTGAAAAACGATACCAATTTAATGGTATCAAGCACACACCATCACAGTGTGTAAAGCTACACAAATGTGAGGAATTGATTTTACATAAACTGAACTTTGGACACATTTACAGAATTGAATGTGTCACTTTCGACTGTTGGTTGACATTTTCAAACATCATTGACGTTTATAATGAATTACAGTACTAATAAAAACAATCATTAGATAAAGCCTATGGTATCATCATAGTAGCCAACAAGCTATCAATATACAAGTACTTACATTTATTGGTGATCAATAGCAGCTGTTTCTTCTGATTTCAAAGCTCCGCTGCAACACAGATTGACTATCAGTCTTCAGTCAGGTCAGCTAGCAGCGTTTACTGACATAATACATGACATAAATCAAAGGAAATGCGAGCAAAAGCAGCTCTTCTTTCACACTCGAGTCGGTAAACTAATGTTTATATGCGACGGGCGCAGGAATTGTACGTCTGTAACAAGCTACTACATTTCCCATGAGCACCAGCTCGGCTGAAACTACAACAGACAACATGGCGGGTACGTGTATATTCTGTCATCTTATGTACATCTAACCGGTGGAATTAGCGTCAATATGACCTCCAGATAGCATAAATAAATACTTTAATTATTCGATTTTACGCCGACTACATCTTAGTGTTACTTTGAAACAATGATATTCAGTCGAAATAGAAAGAAAAATGTGACCTTGGATGTGTTGCTAACACGTTAGCTAGGTGTGTTTGATTTTAACCTGCTTCTCTCCCTGCAGGAGTCGGAGCTTTCCTGAAAAATGCCTGGAATAAGGAGCCTGTTATTCTGGCCTCCTGTGCTATTGGACTGATAGGTGAGTCACCAAAGCTCCTACAGGAGTTCAGAAATGTGTGAAAGAGAGTATTGACTGCATTGATAAAACAACATCCTTTGGTCTGTGGTCAATGCCTGTAAAGCAAATATTAATGTCACTGCACTGGCACAAATTTATTGCAACCAACAGCAAAAGTCAATAAAATGAGATTGAGCAGAAACGGTCACAAGCAGCTGCTTTGCTGAAATACATTTAATTCAGTCAAAATTCTTTGTTTTATACATAAACTATAACGTGAACATAATGTATTTAACATAGAAATGAGTCTATTACAAGTCAAAGTTATCTCTATTTAATAATTCACTAAATTCTTATATTACGATATTGTGGTTCAGAGTTCAGATCATATTTGTTTATTCATTTAAAGGGCAGGTTCACAAATTTTAAAGTCTGTCTTATAACAACAGTCAGGTGCACAAATGAGCACTGAAATAAGTTTTTCTTGCCATAAACATTCCTCCTGTTATTCCTGGCCATCAGTTTTGCCTTTGTGCAAAAATGTATTTAAGTTTATCAGCCATCCAAATTAGTCAAATCAAGTAGATATCTTTCAACATTACAGTCTTTTTAATGCCAGAGTCCCTCTTTTTGTAACTACCCCCACAGCTCATCAGGGAAACATTGTCCAAGGAAACATACACTGTGGATTTTTCTTATAATAGTCAGTATGAACAGGAGGAATGATTAGAGGGAGGGGAAAGTGAGGAAAACCTCTTTCAGTGTTCATTTGGGCACCTAAAAATGTGCATCTATTTTTTAATTGGATATCTAGTCTAATTTATGGACTTTGCCTCTTTTGTACATCTGTTTTTTTCTTGTTTTAATTATTTAAAATATGCTCTGCCAGTTTACTGACCACTGATCATGGTGTTCTATTATTTTAGGAATAGTGTAAACTTTATGTACTGGGGGTATGATAGAGTATTTTGTATGTGTCTGTCCAGTGTCTTGTACACATGGAGATTAATTACCTATATTGTATATTCCTTGTATATTTCAATAAGCAGCTGTATGCAACAGTTGAGCCCAAGACAAATTTCCCCACAGCTACAATAAAATACATCTTATCTTATCTTATGTCCAAATGAATGAGAAGTTTTGCTTCTTTTCCCAAAATCACAGCATGTTAACTCTTTGACAACATAAATACTACAGGTGATAACATAAAGAATGTATAATGGAGTGAATCTGATTAAAATAGATTAGAGCCTAAAAGCACCATTTTGGGGGGGGGTTTCTGCCCTTTGGAGCGGTCAGTCGAGGTGGTCAGTACCAGCGCATGTCAGTGTTCAGCTGGGAACTTATGCAAGTGTTTAAGACTCCAGCCAGGAAAATCTTAAAATTGATTGTAAAACTCATCGTGCTTCAGAATATTTGCTCCCTCTGGTCTTTGTTTGTATAGGAGCTGCTGTCAAGTAGATAATTGTCTTCAAATGACCAATATAGTACATGTACTGTATGTGTAGTTGATGGATTGTATATGAAGTCAAAAAACTTTGTATTGTTTCCTTATGTTTCCTCAGGTGCTGCTCTTCCACTAATCAGCCCCATCACAAAGTATACCGGGATGATAAATTCATCTGTGCCATACAACTACCCAGGTAAACACTGCTGCCCGATTATTTTAACCATCTGCTTGAATACCTCTTCAGTCAAATATTAAAGCTTTTCCTTATTTCCGCACTGCAGTCCCCGTGCGAGATGATGGAAGCATGCCTGATGTCCCCGCACATCCGTGTGAACCAAAAGGAAACAACCTTGAATGGTTTAAAAACCTATAACTTCACATTCTCACAATCAATACCTGTGATCTTCCTCCTGTCCATATCTGTCTGCAGAGCTGTTCCACTCGTCCCACAATAAAGATTGTCTATTTAAATCTACATTTGTGCCACATTGTTTGATTTGGGTGCATTCAGTAGATTTAGATTAAATACTTAATTAAGTATAATGTAAGACTATTAAAACTTCAGAATTTTAGGATTATAATCTCTAGTCTGACAGTACTTTATAGATATAATATGAAAGGTTTTCATTGATTTTTTTGAAACTTAAGGAAAAGTGGATCAAAATTGTAACTTCTATAAATGTCCCTTAACTTTTATTGAATGTCTGAAGTTAAATTAGATTTTTTTCTAGAAGTTTTATGACATTTTTTGACGTCCACCCTGAGACGCCCATAAATGTGAAACAAACATCATGTCACAGACTCCGGATTAAGATTTCTGTTTGATTTTTCCAGAGCAGATCATGAAAGGTTTTGAAACTAATCTCGAACACAACCCTGATACTTTAGAAGAGGCTTAGTTTGACAAAGCTTAAATCAGATTCCTTATTTTCTTAGCAGCATTATTGTATTTGCAGTAGGAAAAGTAGCTCAATCGTATGTACAGCAGTACTGCATGGAACGCCTTTAAATTAAGATCCAGTTGTTACAGTTCACAGGCGTTTAACACCCGTTTTGTCTGTGTTACATATATATTGTGTTGAAACTGTGAACGCAGATTTTAAAATATATACAGAAAGCTCACCTTGTTTTACAGGATACACATATGCAGCAACGGTGGAGAAACATTTCCTTCGTAGAACTTTTATTTCACAGCATGTCAGTATCCAGTATCTCAGTTAAGCAAAGTCTTCCTCAGCAGAATTCAAAATCATAATATAATATCATCTGCAGTCACCAGGATTTCATATTGATGCAATTCATAAAACAGCCTGACAGTCTGTTAATGTCGCTGCATTTGTTTTGTTTTTTTACAGAAACAAGGAAATTGGTGTGCAATATTAAAATAATATTTCACTTTGGTCGAAGAGTTTTGAAGTTGAGACAGGCTCTGGTCCTCGGTGCGGATATTGAAAACAGGCAGTAATAACATGTTTTGTACGTTGGCATTCCACTGTACGTACTGTCTGTCATCTGCATCTGAATGTGATTATATTCACGATGCTTTCCTTACATGTCTTTAAGTGTGCTTTCTGAACACGTGTACAATATTCTGTAGACTTGGAATTATAAATGCCACAGACATCATGAATATTTGCCGTAAATTTGTCCATATTGTCATGTTTTCCATGTTTCTCTAAGAACATATTTAACCTTCTAACATCCACTGGGTCGCTGGCGACCCGCTTAAGCCAGTTGTAAGCGGTAGCATCACACAGTAATGAGTCAAAACAATTGGCACCATTTGACCGATTGGAGAGGTTCAGGGACACCAGTGACACCACAAACTAAAAACTCCAGACCTCCGATAAGGCTGGAATTTTATACAGGTTGACAAGATGTAGAAGGTATATGGTGTTCTGCATAGTTCTGGCATAAAGCATGTCCTAATTATTGTTATGCAAATATGACTCATTATAGCCTTATTTGAACTGATGTAGGTTTGTTTGTTTTAGCCACATGCTAAACAAATGAAGCCTAATACATGCATCACGGCCTTACAGTTCTTCTGTTATAAGCTTTTTCATTTGTGTATGCCAAATAGGTGAAAATTCAATAAGGGTGGATGTTAAGGGGTTAACATTTCAGATATGTTTCTCAGTATACATAAATATATACATATCTCTAAAAATGTTCTTCTCTTTGAATACTTTCTACACTCTCATTTTTGGACACTTTCCATTAATGCAATCCATGGCAATATTATTTATTTTAGAATATTTTTCACTGTGTAAGTGTCATCCTCTCTAGGAACACTTTACTGGCAGCCACTTAAACAGCCACTAATTACTTTCATTCACAGATTTAAATCTGAGTAAATTAATATAACTATTTAAAACATTCAAACCTGCAAAGGCTAAAATTATTTCATTTTGCCTTTACTGTGCCATTATGTACAAGGTCTCTCTTCCTGTTTGTTCCCATATTCAGGAGAAAAAATTGATGCCACTGTCAAACGATTTAGAGGTTTACTGCTTCTGCCTGAAGTCAAAATGATTCTACCAAAGTGAAATACTATCAGCATGTTTTTAAAAGTCAAATAACATACAATTACAAATGTGTAAGCACTATTTACAAGCATGAATAAGCATTATCTTTATCTTTACTATTGATGCCAAACTAATCAAAGTAATACATGTGCTGTTAGAAACAATATACTACAACCCTTGTGGGTGACATCTTGAATCTTCAAGATGCTAAAAAAAAAAAAAAATCACAGCAACTCAAGGCAGTTAAGAGCACAGGAGGAACATAAACAGTGTCAGTTTGCACAAATACAAAAGTTCACCTTTAAACTGCAGTTTTCTTGCCTACAGAGCTACAGATTTACTTTGGATATCTCTAGTTTACCATGAACACTTGCTCAGACGTTGGTCAACTTTCCTTTATGCCTTCTTCATCACTTTCATAAGTACATTTCCCCAATAAAAACTCCATCCTCTCGTCCGTCCTGGCTTTCACGTCTCTCTTGAAGATTCTGCTCAGTCTGTTTGGTAAACAAGCAGCTAAAAGAATTAACTAGCCTAGGTGTTGTTAAGCTTTAGATTTGGGACCGAAAAGGAATCAAGAATCAAATCCAAAGACTAAGCGCTGAGATCTCACATCCTTAAAACTTTACATCCTCCATAACATGCTACTTTCTAAAATAAACCCGTCTTTCAGTAATAACACCATCCAAATGTTCAACTATTGGTGGTTATAGTAACACACTCCAGACTCCAGAGTTTGTGTCTGTGAAGCTCATGAGCTTTTTATTATTATTATTATTATTGTTGTTTAGCTATTTTTGCTCCATATTAAAAATTTCACTCATTGATTCTACTGAGAATTTAACACGTCTCAGTAATTTCTGTAACTGCAGTTTAAATTCAAACTTTGAATAATTATATTTAGGGAAGAATTTGTCTTGACATAATTTTTTTTGAGCTGTTTTTGAGGTAAAGAGTTTAACTAATCTACACTCACAAAATACTGATATGTGACTTCACAGCAGCAGAATATATGGTGTTAAATGGCATTAACATGATGTATCATTGACGAGGACTTGTACACTCAAACAGCATTAACCGTGTTGTTTAAAGTATAATTTACACGAGATAAGTCGTGTGCCAATTTCATTAAAGGATGCCAAGTCTCAATCAACCAAACAACCACATTTTAAAATAGAAAAGACAGAATAAATTTAAAAAGTTTTCATCGAAACCAAGAAAACCCGACAATCCGGCAGCTTTTCTAAAGATATAATAATAGCACTTTTAGAGTAGGAGCCTGTCCTCTTCCCAAGACACTTCATTATAGCGAAGGTGAAATTACACCACAACCTGCTATTAGGAGCCAGTCCCTAGATCAACTGAACTAAAAACACTTTTCTGAATATGGCACGCAAAAAAAAAACTACATAAAAGGTTATGTATAAAAATTGCACTGTAAAACAAAAGCAATGAGAGGCATCTTTTTATAGGCCAGGACAAACCTGAAAATGTTAGTTATTCTAGGCGAGCAAGATTCAGTATTTTGATCTCAAAAGCTAAGTACAGGCAACATCTTACTTCTGTTTCACAAAAATAACTAGCCTAGATTTTATTTTAATGCCCACATCTCACTCAAACATAATTTTCAGATATAATAGTGGTCCTGTTTCTACTTCCTCCTATTAACTACCTCAACAGTGAATGGACTGTAATTATATCATAACAGATCAGCCTTTACACGTATACCCTTAAAACTTTGATTTAAAAATATACTTTTCTTGCCCATGAAACACAACCTGTATTTGATTAAATTGCAAAAAAAAAAAAGAACATACAAAGTAAAGTACTATTCAAAAGAATCAACATGAACCAATGTGCTGCGTTCAGGATTCAACCTGAGGCTTGATGGATCAACAGAGCACAGAGAACAGGATCGCTTACTCGATGATGGGTGCTGAGCGATCGTTGGTGACTGTTTTTCTGAGGCGGATGTGGGCAAATGGATTGGGCCTGAAAGAGAAGAGCAATTAAAACAAAAGGAAAAATGTATTGAAAAGCCATGAAAATCTACAGTCTTCCCTTCAAATCTGTCTAAAGAGGCACTAGTCCAGTATGTGAAGCGGTCCACTGTGTAGCTTACAAACCTGCTGCCTCAAGTTCATCACAACCTACTACACAATACATCCTGATGAACATGATACAGTAAACAAGTTTAACAACTTGAAAAGGAAGCAGGAGGACTTACAAATGACGCATATGACATGGAGTAAAGTCTATGTTGCATGTTTATCATTTTTAGATGTTTCCGCTTCCTTTTTCAGTTATTATAGTTGCCGTCTTAAAGCATCTGTATGATTTCTACTCTGCTGACCTGATAACTCAACATAACGACTGTTTATCAATGGTGCCCCGATAGCCCAGCAGTCTTAGATGCTGATCTTGTATTTGCAACGTCCTTGGTCTGATTCCAGTGAGGGACGTTTGTTGCACATCATCTTGTCTCTTTCCAATAATTTCCTGTCACATCTCCACATCAGTGATCTAAATAAGGCAAAAACTGCCCAAAAAATGTATAAAGAAATGGTTTTATCAAGACCTTCTGTCTTAATACACTGTGTAAAATTCACCTAACATTTTTAAAACCAATAAAATCATAGTTTAACTTTTAATTATGTTGCACCAAACTTTAAAACTAGCTTAAAAATAAGAAAGATTAAATTTAAACCTCTCTTTAAACATCAGATGAGTTTTTACTCTAAACCTAGATTACATTTAATTCTGTTGCACCAAAACTTTAAACTCCAATTTAAAATGTGATCCAGTATTAATTTTAAACTTACACTAGAGGAGGTTTAACTTTTTAAACAGCTGCCTTTTTGAGATGGATTGAGCAAAATAATCAAGTTCCTTAAAGAAGGTTAAGGAACAGACTCAAACCAACTGAGTTTTATGATGCTGAATTTTTTTCAAGATATCGGTTCAGCAAGGAAACTGTTATGGATCTGAACAGGAAGATTGAACCAACTGTCAAACTTGGCAGTGAAAGAAATGCAGCTGTACCACCGATGCTCCAACTCCTCGTAGCCCTGAGATTTTATGCCATCGGATGTTTCCAGAGGTTGGATGGGGACCTGTTTGGCCTAAACAACTCCACGGTCTGCCGCATTAACACCAAGGTGTCGAAGGCAAAAGCAAGTCTGCAGAACCAGCACATCCAGTTCTCTCCAACGGAGGAAACAGCTGCTGGATTCTATGGTTTTTCTCAAAGGAGAAGAAATTAGAGTTTCTCTGTTGAGCTATCATAAGTAACTTTTTATCTAGTTAGCAAACAATGTCACGTTTATGCAGAGGGTTTATACGTTAATACAGAGCAGCCGAAAGTTACCGTTTATAACGGTTTCCCCCCTTTTTTATACCTACTAGGTCTAAACAGCACATTAATGTATTTATTTTTATTTATTCAGCCTTATTTATTTAGTTATTTATTTTCATTTGGGTAAGCAAGCATCTTCATACTGATTAAACTCTTTGTCATTTTGGTTTAAATCAATAAACTTGGATTTGCTAAACAGAGATTAGTTTTTAATTGTGCAACAGAGCTCTGCTTAATTTTAAATGTGGATTTACACATTTTAAACCAAGTTTTGCTAAACTCTGATTAGAACTAATCTGAGATTAAATTAATCTTTGTTGGTGCAACCCAGTCATTATGTGGTATGGTCATTAAAGATGTACTAACTGAGTAACGCACTTCCATAAAATTAGGGGACTTACAGACCCAAGTATTGGTCAAACTCCAAGAACACCAGATCCTACAATTCCCACAATGCAACCACACATCCAGAAGAAACGCAGAAATCCTGAAGAAGCCTCAAATTTAATCATCTGGATGATTTTGATTTTAAAAAACTCCTCCAGAGCCACAAAAAAAGACACTATACAACTTTTTACAGGCTGATTGGTACTACTCATAACTAATAAACTGATGATATTCATGTATATAATTGGTGGAGTGTCCCTTTAATTATAAACACAGTCCTTGTGAGATGCTAAAACATTTACCTGGTTGGGGAGGGTGGTGGAGAGACCAATTCTGAGGAGATCTGTAATATCAAAGAGACAGAGATAAGTTAAGGAAGAGAGTCAGCTGTGTCACTCTAACTCTTAAGACCTTCTCCCTCTCTTTCAGGTCTCTGACCTTGTTGCTGTCGGCCATGCTGTACGGGCGCGGGCGGAAGGTGCTGACCCTCTGGGGAGGAAGGGAGTGCTCCTCCTCCGACTCGGGGGTAAGGGCTGGTAGACCTGGAGACACCAACTTGTCGAGCTGGCCCATACTGGTGCTGTTAGCTTTAGATAAGAAGAGAGAGCTGCAGGGAAGGTCACCGACCGAGGACAGAATACACAAGAAAAAAGAAAGAGGAAACATGATGATGTTAATGTTGCGTGAATTCATCAACTATGCTGTTGGTGTTGGAAAGAGAAGATGTGTGTTGGGAACAGGCGGTGGAAAGACTGAAATCCAAACAGTGAGTATCATTCTGCAGTTTATGAGCTCCTTTGACTTTCTGCATGTCTGGCATGGAAGATGTTTTGATTTATTGAGGACGGAAAAGGGAAGGCTGTCATATTAGTTTCAACATCACAAATGACCCCATTATTTTTTGTGTGACTCAACCTATGTTATAACTTTGTAATTTTCAAAGGATTGCGACTATACTGACAGACTGATAGAGTTGTAAAAAACAGATGGAAGTGAAAGAAACATTTCTGTCAGTAATGGCGTCATGGTTCATTTTACTTTTTGATCTTTAATCTTTTTCTGTCTCTGACTTACCTCTCGATGTGATCCATCCTACTGTGTTGTGGCTGGGTGTAGGAGAAAGGGAACCAGCCTTTCCTGTGAAGGAAAATTTTACTGTTTGTGATCACTGATTTATTAAAGTGAGAGCTTCAAGCAGCAAAACAAGCCAGAGAGAGTGTGCGATGAAGAAGTCAGTCTCCATTGTCTTATATGAATACATTTATTAACCTGGCGGCAGGGAGAAGCTTACACACATCATGCTATATGTCTGTTGAAGTAAGAAGTTCTACATATAATAAGCTAGAAAGGAGCACAAGGTTTGGGGAAATGGTGCCTTGTCTTGGTTATGATGACCCCTGATCACAACATTGACATTCAAGCCAGAACCTGTTTTATTCAGCTTTTATCTTATGGCATTGAGACATTTCAGAGTCTAATTTTGTGCTTTATAACAATACTAAAGGTCAAAAGGCAGATGCAGCAAATTCTACACCAGTGTGTGTGTGATTTGTAAAACATACCGTCCAGTTCGTTCATTTTGACCATAGTGCCACCCATCTCTGGGCTCAGAAATAAGCAGGGTGATGCTATCACCAGGCAGGAAGTGCAGTAAGCAGGCCCCGCCTCCTATGCCGCCACCACCGCTGCCCTCTGATGCTCCAGGTGAGTGAGCAAACATGGCTTCCACACGTGTAGGTCCAGATAAAGGCAGCATCCTGGGGAGACTGGAGCCTGGAGGAGGAAGACAATGAAGGGAGAGGATGAAGATGGAGACACTCATACAACAAACAGGCAGAACTTTAATATTGTATCACATCTTACCTTGAAAGCCGCCCAGCCTTATTTCACTCACAGGTCTCCTCGGCAGTGGAAGTGTTGCTGTCGCACACATCTCCGCAGACTTCATCAGCCAGGGATGTGAGGGTGATGAAGTGTTGCTTCCTCCTGGTCCCACCTGTTGGTGCAGTAACTGCACAGGGGTCATGGCCCTGGAGAGAGGAGCGCTGTGGGGCAGCGGAGGACTGTGAGGAGCACTGTGGGGGATGGTGAGGGTCATGCCTTGCGTGGAGGTGCTGGTTGGGGACACGTGGCTGAGCGACATCACCGTGGAGGGGATGAGGCTCGGGGAGAGGTTGCACGTGTTGGCGGCCGGGAGAGAGCCTTGCTGGGCCGAGCTGCTGAACGTGGTGGGAGTGGACGCGGCAGGGCTGGCGCTGCCGCTGGTACTGCTGTCAATGAGGGGGCTGGCTGATGCGCTGACGGGTGTGCTGGTGTGTTGAGGAGACGCTCCACATGATGAACCTCCAGCAGCTCCTCCGACGGTGGACGGGGAGCGGAAAGTCTGAGGGGAGCCCTGAGGTGGACAGGTGTCGCTCTGGGAGGAAGAGGGGAGCGAGCGTTGCTGCTGGGAGCGACTGGAGTCTCCATTTAAGAGAGGAGGGACTTCTTGAACAGAGAGCCTCTGTAAAACAATTTAAGAAAATGTTTCAGTCCCCCTTTACTCAATAACGTGTTTTAGGTTTTGTTGCTTCCCTTGTTTGACCTTCACGCTGCAGAGACTGAGAACAGCAGGAAACAGCAAGCCTGGCTCTCTACAAAGTTCAATATCAACACTCTAAAGTTCAGTAAATAACATAATGTATCTTGTTTGTTTAATCAAGACATAGACAAAAATGTAAAAATTACAATTTGTGGTTATAGGGGGAGGCATGTGCTGTAACTATTGTTTGTCCAGATATAGTTAGAGCACGTAATTCCTCCTTAAACCTAAAATAGTCATTCTTAAATTTCTGTTTGTGAACCCAAAAGATATAACATGTTAATTTGTGAGTTTTAAAGGTGCTAGTAGGCTTATTTTGTTGCCGTTGGACAGTGTCAGACTTCCTGTTTCTCTCTAAGCTAAGCTAATCGTCTCCTGGCTCCATCTCCGTAGTTGTTGCACAAACATGTGAGTTGTATCGATCTTCTCATCTAACTGTCGGCAAGAAAGTGAAAAAGCACATATTTCCCAAAATGTCAAATCAGCCCCTAGAAGTTTCTATATTACTGAATGTACAATAATTATTAATAATAGTCTTGGTTTTTGCTTGACCATCCTGGATGTCAGAGTTTATCCAATGAGGTTTTGAAATAGTTTCAGAATACCGACCCACAATGGAAACTAACCACAGTACAGCTGAGATTAGGGACTTTTAAAAATGCTGAACTCAAAGTACAAGTCAAATATTTGGCACGGTATAAATGAACATGATCCGACCTGTTCCGGCTGAGCAGAGCCGAGCTTGGTGTGACGGAGGACCTCGGCTATCCCAGCAGCCCCTGAGCTTTGTGGTGCGGTGTGACGCAGCAGATTCAGAGCGCGCTCAGGGAGTTTCGTTGGCTGAGAACATGACTGCTGCCAAGATGACAGTTTCTGCGACAGAAGCTCTCTCACCTGGGTTGTGTTCAAAAGCAAAAAAATAAATAAAAACACCTTTAATACAAACTGTGGGACCAACCAGCCGAGACGATTCTCACTCACAGATTACATCTCACAGATTACCTTAGAGTGGTAGTTGATAAGCAGTTTGGTGACACAACACTGTCTGTCCACCAGGAAGCAATATCGTCTTCTCTCCTCAGTGAGTGCGGACTTGTAACCCGTAGCAACCAGTGCGTCCAGCTCGCCTTGGCGACGACTCATCAGCTCCACAAACTGAAGAAGAAGTCAGAGAGATTTCACTGAAAACCTGAGCACACTTACACATACACACACACGTCCTGCATTCACAATCACCTGCACAGTACTTAAAGATGGAGTGACCTTAAATTCATATTGTAAGGAGAGAGAAATAACATGTGACATCATATCCTGCCTGACAACGCGGCTGTGCAACGATAACAAAATCCAAATCATAAAGAACTGTCCATCGCCCTGATGACCTTTTCCTCCACTGAACTCTCGCTCTTTGATTTCCCTCTTTCTACCCCCAAGTGAGTAAATCCTTTCGGCCTCTTATATCAGTCATATTTCTTCCAGCAAAAGCTTGTGCTCTAAGGTTCTTGTTTTCTGAAAAATCAGCTGAGGCAGATTTGTTGCCTTGTTTTTTAATCTTATTCACACCGACCTATTTCTCAAACAAACGCTCACGCAACTCTGCTCTTTAATCTGCTATAATGCTGAGTAAGATGTTTAGATTCATGAATTCAAATGAAAGAGGTCATTTATGCATTTTACTGCTTGTGTATCAAATAAATTACTGTTTTTTTTTTTTACACAGGTGGAGCTCTGAGCTTCACTTACCTGCATCTCTCTGTCTCCATACTTGTTCGGGTGACGGCTGCCTTGGCTCTTCCTGCGGAGCTTCTTCAGCTGGGACTGGCAGCGCTCGATAGACTCAGATTTAGACCTCCGCTCACTCTGATACTTCTTTAAAGTGGCCTGAGAGGAAAAGATAAAAAAAGAAGGTTAGTCAGAGGATTTATTGGATTAAAAAAAGTTTGATAGGGGTAATATTTAAGATATTAAGTGTGGTTTTTCAAAATCCATTCAGCCCAGTTTTATTTTTTTACCAATAATAAGTGAATTTGTACACATTTATTTATTCCTTTATTTTTCCATAATTCATTTGCTAGTTTCTATAATTGAAATTAGTGCTATAAAAATAAATTTGGCCCCTGTTGTGTTGCCTTCCAACCCCCCAAAAAACATAACTAAACACTTTAATCTAAGCAAAAGTCCTGTTTTAGAAAATCTCTGTTCAGTTGTCAATATGCTGAGTGTGAGATGTTTTTTGAACTTACTGTGAGGTATTTGATGTCCAGTTCCAGCTTCTGCTCCAACTGGGCGAGCAGCTCAGAATGAAACAGCTTCAACTGTTGATGGATTGATCCATATAAAGCATTTTGAACAAAGTATATTGATACTTTAACATTCATATATATATATATATAAAAGGTCTCGGCTGAAAAGAGCTGCCCAATTCATAATAACTTTTTAACATCGTATTCTAGTGGAAACCCAAATGAAACTGAAATCTGTCTCTGAGTGTAATGCATTGCATTTAAATTTAAATTTTCAGCCAAATAATCACAAAGTCAATATCAGATATAAGAGCAGGACATAACATAATTTGTGCCACATTAATGCACCCACTTACCACGTCTTCCAGCTGCACCTGAATCTGTCTGTGCACCTCGGCCATCTGAAACAGTGTGTCTCCTGTAATAAAACACATATAAACAACAACATCACTATCACATACAAGATACAAGGACCTTTATTGTCGTTTCACCACAGTCACATTTATATTTTTCAGTTCAGATGCTTCATATGATGACATGAAATTGCTTTTCCCGGGGCTTTGGTGAAAAAGTAGAGTAATACAAGAGAAGTATTTAAACTTTAGAAGAATTAATATACTACATATATAGAAATACAGAATATACAGAAGTTCAGAAATCACATGATTTGGACTGAAGAAATAACAACAGTGTCAACATTAATATACATGCAGCATTAAATACACAGAGAGTAAAAATGTACCAAAACTTGCTGTTTTGACACAATTTCTCATTTACAGACTGATGGTCAGCTGTGAGTCCCTCCCTTGGTCACACAGCACTGTAGTATGTGGTGGCTGGCATCTCGCCCTCCGACACTCCTGCCTGCCTCCCCCGCTGTTTTCAGCATTACAATGAGATCATGTGGTGTTGTTAATCTCCCAACAATGACCCTACTCTCTCCCTTTCCCTCTGTTCTCTCCCTCTCTCTCGACATTTCCTCATTGCCTCTTGTCTTCATCTCCTCCCTCGCTAACGCATGCATCAGACTCAGCAGCAGACTATTTCAAACTTCTCTCCAGCTGTCACATTGACTCCTCTAAACTTGATTAGGTCTATAAGCAATTCTTTTAAAAAAAAAATTTCTCCTTGGCCCCCGGTTCTTCTCTACCAGCCGCCCACTCACCCAGCTCTTTGGAGCCTTGGCTGTCACTCGCCAGTTCTCCAAGTTTCACCAGAGCATCAAAGTACCCCTTTGCAGCCAACGTCACTCCTGAAGAAGAGAGAAAATGTTGGGAAAATGGATCCTATAATGGTTATTTATCATGGAAAACTAGACCCTTTTCATAAATAACAACTTTATTTGATAGTCTCACCCAGAGACCAACAAATCTGTGTCCAGAGTTAGTCTGTTAGTGTTTGACTAACCTGTCAGGGCTTTCTCATAGTGTTTCCCCATAGTCACAAAGTTCTTCAGACTGGGGTTGAACTGGTCCAGAATCCCCTGTTGACAATGATACAGACAAATAATACATATTATACTCATTTCACTGCAGGCTGCACTATGTATGATTGTTTATATGAGGAATAAATAGTTGAATCTTGAATTGTGAGATTAACTGTTGAGGCAGACGACACAGACAGCTGTACCTTGTAGACATTTTCTGTCATCTTGTTGACCTCCTCGGTCCGAGACATTTTGCTTCTATCACTTATGTACTCCCACTATGTATGTTTGTGTTTTCTTTTCCTCCTGTTGTTCAGGGTCCTAGGCTTTACAGAAGATAGCAACCCCCTACAAGAGAAAAGATGAAGAAAAAAAACAACAATGCAGTGAGTGATGATGCAGCTAATAATTATTTTCATTATCAATCTGTCGATTATTTTCTCAATAGTCGTTTGGTCTATAAAATGTCGGAATATGGTGAAAAAATGTCAATCACTGTTACCTGAAGCCCAAGGTGACATGCTCGAATGTCTTGTTTTGTCCCGACCAACAATTTACACCTCAAAGATATTTCAGTTTATCATCATAGAGGATTAAAGAAGTGTCACAAATTTACAAAAATTCACTGCAAAAGACTTTTTAAATCTTCATATTTCCTAAAAGTGTCCTTATATTCTATCACTCTGTTTCTTAGAGGTGTTGAAAGTATGACATTTAAATCAACCGGAGGACTTTTAAGGCCATTGAACTCTCATGACAAGACTGAACTTTGGACAGCAATGAGGATGTCGCACCATCTCAGGTTTTGACTGAGGGCAGCAGTGTTACTTTCACATGGATCCCCTCGGTGTCTCAGCTGCCAATTTCTACATTATCGCTCCGCAACACTACAGCAAACCAAATATTTCTCCTAGATTCGTGTGCCAGACGAGTTATACCATTTCAGATAAGAACAATGGGCCCCTCCAGCCAGAGTCACAGGTGTCAGAGCACTGAATAAACAAGCGACAACAATGTTTCCTCGGCAGAGAGGGACGATCAAGAGGGGCTCCTCCGGAGGTCAAGGGATTTCCAGTCTGGGTTTCATAGCAAAAGACTCCCTCAGTTTTCCTTGTGCAGCCTTCCTTTATTATCACAGAGAGATTACAGCGAGAAAACGTTGACCCAGATCAACTAATGGTATATGACACAAAGAAAACATTTCCAGACTCCTGCTCATTAAGGCCACCCTGGTGTAGTCTGTAATTTGTCAGAGTGGATGTAACAGTCTGCTGCACTGCAGGATAAGACTTTAAAGAGGGAGCTTTGTCCTAATTTAGTGATTTTTAATTTAGTTTGAAAGGTGCACACCATTTAAAACGTTAATTAAGTGACATTTTAAAGAAACACGAAGCATAAGTGTGGAAATATTCCAGCTTGGCGTGCTTTCACTCTAAGAAATAAAGTGTTGCTTGTTTCAGGATGCAACAGGAACAGTCTGCAGGTGGTTGGGGAACTGATACAGAAGGTGCATTCATTTGGTTTAGCCTCTTTAAATGTCTTCAAATGTGTGTGTGGGTGTAAACACTGCATTTAAAAACCATTAATGGCACTTCAAAAAAAGATGAAAAACACAAAAACCACAGAAATAGCAAATGTTATTAAGAGATTTGTACGTTGTGGTGATTTTAAGGTGTCCTCTATGAGTCGTAAGGTTAAATTATGACATATATTTATGCATCTAATTCATGCTTTTCTCAAAAGATCACATAATGGTTGCAAAACAGGACTCCAGTGTGACAATCTGCATTTCTTCCACACCATCTCATCTAATTGCAACAACTAAAACAAAAGCTGGAAGACAAAAGTCTTCTGAATTACTGAAGCACCTGCAATATAACCAAAACATGACAAAAACATATGCCAGACCTGCTTATGCATGTATAAATATAGCCTAAATAAATTAGTGGCTGATCTTATACAGTGGATGTCTTTCCCTGAATGGAAATGCACCCTGCCATTTGCTACCTGTTGATCTCAACAACTCAGCTCCACTTCCATTAGTAAAATAGTAACAAATAATTCAGAAACTTTTAAAAAGAAAAGAAAAAGAAGTTACATACCTTTTCTGATCTCATTGTTGGAAACGATAAAGGCTTCCTGCGCGTCTTTGAGTGTTTAATGAACAGTACAACACCCCCTCTTTTCTTCCTATAGGCTACTTTCCCTCTCTGTTAGTTAGTGGGGGGTTGTTTCATCCAGCAGAGCACTAAATCTCAACTCCCCTCCACCCCTTTTTCACATGGCCCTCTCTTTTTCCCCCCTCTCTCTCTCTCTCTCTCTCTGTCTGTCTCTCACACACACTTCCTCCTCTCTCTACCTCTCTTTACTCCCAGAAATCGGGGTCAGATATTTGGTGCCGTTCAGTACCTCTCCTCATTACTGAGCCGATTATCGACATGCCTTCACGCCCGCAAAAACCGGCCAGAAAATCACCGACAACCCCCCTCCACTCCTCTCCTCTCCACTCCAGTACAACCAGCTCCCTGCCGTTGGAAACCACAGTCAGCCTCCCATTCTGTGTCTGCCTGCCTCTCTCGGTCTCTCTCTCTCTCACTCAGGCTGAATAACAATGAGCTAACGGGACCTCGTCTGAATAGCAGCAGGAGGAGAATAATGACTTGAACTTTTTAAGCCAAAGACAGAGCAGCACAGGCAGGCATATCACTGGCCTACATACACCCGGCCCATCACACATTCCTGCTCCCCATTCTCAGAGGGAGGACAGAGGAGGAGGAGGAGGAGGCCCTGCATGGACACAGGCCTTTCACTTAAAACTGCAGAGAACTCATAAAAAGATTAAAGGATAACATAAAGATGCTGGAGAGTGCATTTAAATTAAAATATGAGTTCAGGATCAATTAGTTATGAGACTAATATTTTTTTTAAGTTGTGATGAAAAGCTCATGTATTCATGTACTTGATTAAGTTTTGAATGTAGAATTTGAGAAATACTGAGGTCAACATCACTTTTAGCAAAATTCTGACCAAAAACAAAAAATATTTATTAAAATGATTTGGATTTTTCTTTTAGTTCAATAGTTCTTAGAGCTGCAACAATTAGTCAATGAATCAATTAGTCAGTTGACAGAAAATGTATCAGCAACTATTTAAATAGTTTATAAATTGTTTCATGTAATTTTTCAACGTCCAACGTCATAAATGTGAGAATTTGCTTAATCTAACATCTCATGGTTCTGGACTATTGGTCGGACACAACAAGCAAATAAGGCTCCAGGAAATTATGGATGGATTTTCTCCCTATTTATAACATTTATAGTGTAAACAATTTATTGATTAATCGATAATGAAAATAATCATAGTTGCAGCCCAAGCACTTCTTGTGAATTTTATTGTTTGTATTGTTTTTTTTTCAGATGACATTACTTATATAACTAATAATGTTTTGATAAGAAATAAGTTAACATTTTGTTGTGATGGTTGTTTCTTACAGTAGTTTATTCCCAGTCAATAGTTCTTGTTATTAAATATGTTAGTAAGATGAGGGTTAAGTACATTGCGCTAATAATACCTTTCGTTCACTCTTCACTTCAGTAAAAACTTCACTTAGTAAAAAATGTGAATGCAGGACCTTTACTGTGCCGTATTAATAATTTTACTATTAATAGTTTTACTTCAGAAAAAAGTTTAGAGTATTTCTTCTACCACTGCCAATACCAACATAACCAGTTAGAGAGGACAGTGTTTACCTGGGACCCCAAATCAGTAAATCTTCCCCTGAATGTTATTAGAAGTTCTGTTTGTTTTAGTAAAAGCTGCATTAACCTGTTTTGGCCACCAGGAGGCAGAACAGCTTCATAACAGTCTGACAGACACACAACTTGAAGTTTCAACGCTTTTACAGATGCTAACATGTTAGCAAAATACTGCGCACATTACTTACATATCCAGCAGACATGCAGCGACGTAATCATCATATTTGAGTCGTGTTTCTGCTCCACCTGATGAATGTAAGTACTATATTTACTTCCCATTTGGCTCTGTTTTGCTCCAACTCTTTAGAAAAACATTTAGGTTTTTAGCTTGCTAAGCTAACTGTACTTTGCTAACTTCGTATTAAAAGCTGGCAGCAAACTTTGGGTTTATTAGGGCGAATTTCCTGAAAACAGTCGTCTGCTGCTGGAAATGTTGTTGAGGAGAACAATAAGACTCCATCATACAGAAAAAATGCAATAAAACCAAAAATAGTGAGCTAAAAGAGACTTAAAAATAGAGAAATAAAATATAGGTGTAAAGTTGGGTACGGAAGCCGAGATCGGCCATGCTGGCAATATTTTTTATGCGATTTCTCGAGATCACACGTTAATAAGGCTGATTTCTCGAGACACTTTATCACAAGATTTATTACAGGTGGAGCTTCTCATTTGTTCATTCCTGTCTTCTCCTCTCCATGTCTAATAGCTCAACTATTTAGATGAAGCACAAGAAGCCTTCAAGTGGCTCTTAAGGTTTCAAATCTGTCAAATCTGTCTCTTCACCCTACTTCCCTTTCTCTCATTACATCCAATAAAGTGAAAATGCTTGATAGGTGTTGTTTGGTAGTTCTCCTACATGAAAAATCCCATCATATTATGACTAGGAAACCTGCCATTTGGCTGCGACACAGGTGTCATTAATAAAGGTGCAGTAAATAATAATGGGTTCTCCTTGTTCTGACATATTCAGCTTAAATCAATTACAGGTGTCAAGACACCATCTATGCATTGTTGTAACATTAATATAAAACATAACCTCGTCTGGGCACCACCTACCTTTTCTGTTAGAGTTTGTTAGCGCCAAGAGGAGGCACTAACAATTATTCAATTTAATCAATGAATCAGTCTCATAACCATAAGTTCTTGTCCCGACAGTGACCTCTGTTTACTGTGCTCAAAGAAAACAATGACACCTTCTTAGGATAAATTAAGACATTTATTAATAGCTAAATGTCTTATGAATGATAATAAAAATAAATTAATAAAGAAAATTATTCAGAAATAGTGGCTCAAAATGTGTGACTTAAGCTGACTCTAAAGAAATTATCTTTTAATTTTAACATTATTTGACAAGTTTTGTCGTCCCAGCAGGTCTTGGTAGATGGAGTTGGGTGTAAGTTACAGCTTGGTGAGGTGTGGTCTGTGTTACAGATGGGTCTTTGTGATAGAGTGGTGTTACACTACCGGTGAAAAGGAGTCGAGCCGTTTTCAGGCTGCTCTGGGAAGAGTCTGTCTTTAACTCCCGGTTGGGCCGGCTGCAGTCAGCCAGCAGGTCGAGTTCCAGTTTCAAGCATCGTCATCAGCTTCTAGATGGCGTCTTAGTTGAGGATTCAAGTGTTGGCTCTTTAGTTGAGTGCTGAATAAAGTTTAATCTGATACTTAGTCTGAATCTAATACTTGGTCTAAAAACAAAGAAAACAGACATCTTAATAAGAATTTCTCATGAGTTTTGGAGGCCAGTTCAGAGAAAAATCTCTCTGAGGCTGTATTATAAGTTTGGATAAAACAGCCGAGTTTTGGGTGTGTTTTTAACGTTTCTGGCCATATTACTGATGAATATCCAATTTCTTTGTTTCAGGGGAACTCTTAAGGTGTGGTTGACTTTTGACTTGAAATGGCAAATAACTTTTCTTACACTGAAGAATTAAGTTTTAAATGCAAAATTCACACTTCAGAGGTAGATATGAATATTTCATGTCACCTTGTGTCATATATATAAAACCATTCAGAAAAACATTTCAGCTTTATACATTCATTTCCATAATAAGTCCATTTTTCTATCAGCATATCAAAATTAACCTTCATACCAACACTTCTCATGATGTCTAGACATCCAACCTTAATTGATTCAACTTTCTCAAACCATCTACACTGAAATAAAGGTTTTAATACTATAGTGAAATGAAATAAAGTTAAAGCTAGATTAAACTTTCAGAAACATATTCAAATATAAATTCAACATAGCTCTTCCTTCATATTATAAAAAACATTCAATATGATTATTGTTTAATAATAAAAGAAAACTTCAACCTGAAATTCATTATATCTTTACATTCCTGTTACTTCAGAAAATTCACTCTTTCAATACAACTACATATCTAATTTAACCATTAAAATATGACTGTTTGTGAGGTTAATAGATCAAAAGTTAAACACTTAGGTAATTTTAAAAAAACAATTGCATAGTTACCAAACATTCATTAACTCTTAACATAAGGAAATTCAAAATTTTACCACTGGAGGGCAGTATCGTCACATGTAGTAAAAACGTAATAAAATCAAAGTTTAATATCTCCTCAGTAGATAATCACACAACTATCAAAGCTATACCATTCGCTGTGTATTTACATGACAAATAACTTACATAACTTACATAATGATTAGACATTTAATTTACATGAAATTTAGATTTGGCTCAGATTTGCAGGAAGACTCCAGGAATGTGAGTCAGAGTTTTTGGCTCTGGTCTGAGAAAGATAAGAGGCCAAAAAGAGGGGAGTTTTCTGTCCAAGTTTACTGAGTTGTTGATCCTTTAAACGCCCTTTCTGCTCTTAGTTCAGGCCATAATTTAGTTATTGGTCAGAAATGGTTTCTCAGGAGGACTGTTCAATCTCCGTTTTGTCACAGTGTTTAGCTTTTGGACGTTATCAGATGTTAACAGGCAACCAATTTGGCAAAGAGGTGAGTTCGGAGTCCAAGCGTGAGGCAATCTCCATGTCTCGGAGTTCACTTACACTACTCATGGAATTAAAGAAAAGGCCGTAGCATGCTGCAGCAATAATATTTTATGACTGCGTTGCATGTAAAATCCAATAAGGAAATGTCCACAAATACTAACTACAACTGTCAGATAATAATAAGTATTCTAAGTATAAGGGATAAATAATAAGTATTTCCCCCTAAAATGTGGCAGATTGGCCTCATGAAATAGAGACACACAAGTCAAAGTGCCAGTGCTTTACAAGTGGACATAAATAAAGCCTATAAAACAAGAATTTTTTGTTCATTTTTCATAGCTGAACTTGCTCTGGAGGCCTCGTTAACCCTTACATACTGTTCAGGTCACATTTTAAACACATTTTAACATTTCAGAGCAGTAAAAATACCCTAAACACAATTCTTTCAACCTGTAATGTTATGACTTTTCCTAAAGTGACTATGTGAAAAGAAATATTTCGACTTTTTATTTCAACTTTTTAATATTTCAAACAAGTTTTGTGCAGCTGACACACATTTTTATACATATAAAGGGTGTTCTGGGTTGAATTTGATCAGTATTTATCTTTAAAAAAATCAAATCCTTCAACTGGACAACATTCATTTAAATCATTATGGCTGTTATGTTCTCCTGTTTTACGTAACATAGAACGATAATCTAGAGTGATTGTGAATGTTTTTTTCACCATAAACAAATTATATAAAACCTAAAGAATTCATTCTCTCTTCTCTCTGAAAACTTCATGAAGGATTAATTACACATTTATTAATAATTGACAGATAAAAAAAACAAATTTGTGGCTCAGATGTTCGGTATAGAGACTAATTATGAGGGGTACTGTGATCCTGTAAGCTGACATCACATCACCCACCTGTTGGAAAGTCTAACATGTCACTGAACTGAAGCCGTCTTGTGTTGCAGTTGCAGGTTTCTCCCAGCGGGTGGCGATCATGTGACATTACTTCCTGCTACGGCTCTCCTGCATGCAACAAGTGCACACTGTTAAGTTATATTGTAAAAACTTGAACAAAGCTGCATCTTGAAAACCAGAACAAGCAGGTAGGAAACTCATAATCACAAACACACACCTGTATAAACAAATGCAATTCACAATGTTGAGAAGTTCAGTCAGTCAAGATATTCAGCACAGCTTACATGTTAAGCATTTTCTACTCAGATATTATTACTACATCATGTTTACTGACCTCATTACTGCAGCACATCACTTCTCTGTACAATCAAGAAACACTAATGACACTAAACTAAATTTATCTAAACTACTGGGCTCAATGGGGCCAAGGCAAACCTACATCAATAATCTAGATCAAAGTGTCTTTGTCTTTCTGTCCTCAGAGTTTCCTCCACTTTGCCAACCATAGCAGACGAATGTGCTCTGTGGGGTTCTGGGTCACTTGGTTCAGTGTTTAGGGGGAACATTGGAGCGTCTGTGGTCTCGTGTCCTTGGACCTGAGCCGTAAAGCTGTTTGTCTCGGCTCGCTTCCTCGGGGCCTAATTCACACGCACTAAGGAGATTGACAGACAGGCGAACTCGGCTCGCATTGACCTATTAAACAATAAAGATGACTCACATAGATTTCACCCATCTATCCATCTGTACGCCTTCATGTTGTCACACAGTGTTTTATTGAACACTCTGGAAAAACAGATGTATGTGTCTCTGAAAGAGATAACGTGTTTGAGTTTGCCTGAGTATAGATCACTCGGCTAATCTTCAGTTCACGTTTTCAATTGGATTTTGTCCAAATGTGTCATCTACAAATAGTGTCTCAGACTGATGTCCAGACCAGGAGACACAATGTCAAAGTGAACACACACAACTGTGTAAATTACGCTGTCTTAGGGGTAAAAATCAGTCCTGAAAAGTATGCAAGATTTGAAAATACAAATTATTTGTGCACTGATGAAGGGACTCTATGTAAGAGGGATTGTCCTGATTAATATCCCTCATTAAACATAAATCACTAGTTTAGATGTGAGTGAAGACAAATTAGAGAAGGATTTTTTTTTCACATTTTTAGAGAACTGAGTTGGAGATTGTAAAAAAAAATGCATGTAACATTCAGTATAATATCATATATCATACCACTGTGCTGACATTATTATCATTTAAAACTAACAATATAACCGCCTATGATCTACAGTATGACAGTGATCAGTGAAAAACAACGAAGGAATCTTGGATCTGACGATGATGAAACTCGTGTTCCTGATTTATGAGAAGCCGATACTGTCCACAATGAAGGGAACGGATTCTCCTCACAAAACAGTTCAAGGCAAGTGAAGTACAAAAAGTGGCTGCGTGATCAAGAATATGGCTGCAACTAACGATTGTTTTCATCATTGTTTTTCATTTTCTTGATTAATCAATTATTTGTGTTCACAGAACCGAAGCTTATTCTTCAAAATGTCTGGTTTTGTCCAACCATCGTCCAAACAGTCAAAAACTTATGAAACAAGAAAATATACACATTTGAAAAGCTGGATTTTTGCCCTTTTTGCTCAAAAATAGTGCTTAAACAATTATTTGATCATCAAAATTATTGCCAGTTAATTTTCTGTTGATCGACTAACCGTTGCAGCTCTAATCAAAAACAAAATCAAGAAGTCAAGACTGATGTTGATCAGTGTTTGTTGTTTCCACCGCTCACAATAAAAGAGTATTATGCATTTAATAATTACTTTATACAAGTATATAGATGTTTTACAGCAGGTTATAATAAGATGAATGATGCCAGTGTGAAGATCTGCGCACTGAAAGAGGAACTGTGACATTAATTTGTAGTTGTAGCCCTGCGACATAAACTCCAATCACTTAATGTGTCAACCAACAACACACTTATGAGAGATAAGCAATAAATATTACAAATAATATAAATATTGAGTAAATGTTTTAAAATGGTTTGCAGACTTAAATAAAACACGCTGTCAACAACATTTAAATCATGTTCAGGGTGTGAAACACAAACACCTCTCAGACTCAGCTTTGCTGCTTCGTCTGAGTCTCGTCCAACCAAGTCCGATCTAGTGCTTGAGGGAAAATCCGGTTCATGTCACAAGTCATCATGAGCTAATTTTAAGTCAGTTGCAAGTCTGTCTTCTCACTGAATGCAGTCATTTTTTAGCAAAAATGCCAAATATTTGATAGTTTCAGGTTCTCAAATTTGAGATCTTGCCACTTTTCACCGTCTTACATCGTAGGAAACAGAAAATCTTTGAGTTTTGGACTGTTGGACAAAATAAGACATTTAATGAAATCATCTGGGCTCTAGGAAATTGTGATGGGCATATTTCACTGTTTTTTTTTGATATTTCATAGACCAAAACAATTAATCGAGAAAGTAATTGGAAGATAAATTGATAATGAAAATAATTGTTCGTAGCTAACTGTGATTTTACAAATAGTGACTGAGATGAAGTCCTTTCAGTTTTAATAATGAAATATGGTGATGAAATAGGTGTGTGACCATGTAATGCCTTCCTGAAGTTGTTTTGTATTGTTCCAGGATTGTTCCAGGTCAAAACAGGGGTATTTTTTTTAAGTATTTCTGCTTTAGAGTCTCAATCCGAGTCAGGACTTCAGGGAATTAAGCATCAAGTCAGTAAATCAAGTCTTAAATCAGTGAAGTCCAAGTCAAGTCTCAAGTTGATATTTTGTGACCAACGTCAAGTCTACAGCTTAACATGTATTTATAGATAAAAGGCAGACACAGCACGAGTGGCAGAGCGAGGACACGAACTTTGACTGCTCGCTTTATTCACTCCTGATCACTACTTTAATCCCTGACTCTCAACAGGTGTCAGCCTCTTGTAATCAGACTGGTATTAAGTATATTTACATCTGACTCGTAGTCGGCTACATTTAGAAAAACGTCGTCCAGCAGGAGTTTGAAATGTCATGAAACACTGCCAGCAGTTGTTAATAAAATCAATGAATTATTTGATATCCTTCCTGTATTATTATCTTTTAAAAATGACTATACAGTAATTTGGATTTTTATTGTACTATTTATTCTTTAAGACCAGGTGTAATTGCCTTCCAGTTTTCTTACCTGAGGTATTAATCAGACAGTCGCAGTGCTTGTGACCGACATATGCCAGAGTGTCTGAACCTGTTATCTAATGATAATGTAAGTATACGTGTCTGCCCTGTAATCAACATGCAGCCTTCATTGTTTGTGTGTTGTGTGATTTTCTTTGACCTCAAAGCAGCCATCTGTTGTCTTGCCGCTGCCTCGCTGGCTGTCAGTCAGACTAGAAAAGACCAGAGAGGAATTAATCAGGCCAATTACTCCCGTGCTAAGATCTGGGTGAGCTGTGACGTGTGCTGGAGGTGAGGCCAACATTTACAGCCTGTTAGAAAGGATATTTGTAAATAAAAGGTAGTTTTTTTTAACAATGCCGGTGTGGTTTGAGCAGGTTACTTCTATCACAGACTCATGTAACATCAGGAACAATATTTCTGTGATAGAAATAAATATGGTGAAGAAGTGAGCAAGATGCCAGAAAGTCAACCTGAAGGCAGCGTGACAGGAAGGGAGGTGTGGTCTTCCAGGAACAATCCACAAAGCAGAGGGAGGGGTGGAGAGGAGGAGAGAAAAAGGAGGTAGAGACAATGAAGAAGGGATAGAAAGAGTTGAGCACACCTCTGGAGTAAATCTCTCAATCTGATCAGCGTGTGAGGCGGACTAACTCACTACAAGTTCTGAGTGGATACGCAGGCTGCACTCACAGGGACTCAAAGGTAAGGACTCTGTTCTAATGTTCATTTAACTTTGGTTAAAGTTAACACATATACAGACCAGTGTTGGTCTGTATTCACGCTTTAACATTTAGATGCAAAGAAATGCAACATTTTCTACTAGTTTTAACTAAAAGATATTTGACCAAAACATATTTCTAAAATTAAACACCTCTTTTAAGAACATTTGCTTAAAAAAATGAAATAAAACAGACTAAAACTACAGCTGGACATGCATCAGTTGGAGTCTGTTGTTCCCTGTTAGCGGAGACATTTTATCATTTATCTATTTATTGTAACCTCCCCGAGGCAGCTGGGAGATCTCTTGTGACAAGGTTTCCTGGATGGCAATACTTAAAATTTGAGATGTATAGATTTTTTTATTTTTTCAAAAGCATTTTTCAAATTTTCACAAAGAACAAACTTATCTTCTTTTAAATAATTCATTTGAAGCATAACTGATCGCTTAAGAAAGAGGCTGTAATGTTTGTTGGATCACAATTCTAATGGCTACTAGAAAGTAGAGCTGCAGCAAGTAGTTGATTAATTGATTAGCTGCCAATTACATTGATAGTCAACTATTTTGATCATTTTTTTTAAAGAAAAGAATATCCAAATTCTCTTATTCCAGCTTCTCAAATGTGACTATTTTCTGGTTTATTTAGTCTTCTATGACAATAAACTGAATATCTTTGGATTGTGGACAAAAAAAGACATTTGAAGATGTCACTTTGGGAAAAAGTGATTGACATTTTTCACCATTTTCTGACATTTTATGGACGAAACAACTAATTGATTAATTGAGAAAATAATCAGCAGATTAATCAATAATGAAAATAATCATTAGTTGCAGCCCTGCTAGAAAGTAAAACAGAAAACACATATTTTAGCTGACTGTCCTTATACTAGATGGACATGGCAGCGTGCTGGAGTGCAGGTGGACAGGATAAGTCTCACTATGTGTTTAGAGAGAACATTTATCCAGCTGCTTTTACCCAGAAGTGACAACAATAATATGGCATCTAATGTCACAGTTAGACAAGAAATAAACAGCATTTAAGACCATTTCACAGTACTTTACTTTATTGTTGAAGTATTATAGTGGAGTAATGAAGTATATGACAAATTGGCAACATATCATAAAACACTAAAGCTAGTTAAGTGGAAGAAATACTAGAAAATGTATGAAGCAATAACAATGTGGAGAAGGCAGCTCTGCATAATTTATAAAGAAGACTTTTCTTACACTGTCTTCTACTTTGCCAAAGTGTCTCAACCAATTCTGGGAAAACGACTCACAGATAATGATGTTGATCTTGTAAAGTACTGAAACTGTCATCCTGCTTGTTTAAAAACAGAGAGCGCTTCATTTTTTTAAGAGTCGACTGTTTCTTAATCACAGGTCTAACTACAGTTTTCAGTTTTTAATTTGGGACTAATCGCACTACTTAAATATCCACCTTGACCATATGGTGCAGGGATGGTGCACGGCCCCAGTGTTCACCATGGATTAACACACACACACACACACACACACACACACACACAGAAGCATGCACGGTTGAGAAAGCCCACTTATCTCTTGCTAAGTTAGTACAACAACTGTTTGCAATTAGGTTAATTGAGTGACCTGTGGGTGCTAATAAACTTAGGGCTAAACAGTGGAGATTGGGTGTGACACGGTTCTGTGCCTCGACCATCTGTCTCTCCTCTAAGCCCCGCAAATCACAACAGGAATCACAGAGACAAAGCACGTTTAGAACAAAGGTTGTTCAACCCTTTAGGTTAAAAAGAACAATATTACAAAGATGTTTTTAAATTAAAAATATATATTCATCTCCAGTTTTTGCAGCTCTAAAGAATTTTTGCACTGGCATTTAAGGAAATTTTAATAAAGGAGATCGTGATCTTTGTATCTTGGTCATATAGTACATATATATATATAAATGCAGCTATATTTGTATTTTTTCAGCCTGTTTCATATTTGATGAATTACAGTAAATCATGTATGAACCATCAACACACACACACACACACACACACTGGAGAGGTTGCAAGCAACAGGTGGTCAGTGAGGTTTAGCCGCCACATCACGTGTGTGCCATTTCGAAATGCCGACATGTAAGGACATGTTGCAGTGCTCAGAGAGGTCAGCTACCCTTTATAATATGGACACATGCAATATAACATAGACTAAATATATTTTAAACATGAGAATATACATCCATAAATATTTAGAATCATATGTGTCCTCAGTGCTGGTTCCCCGTTTTTTTTATCGTCATCCGCTGGGTCAAACCCTTCATTAACCACCAAATTCAATGAATGAATATGTAGTTCGAAGTAAATAATAGTATGAGTCACTTTTTTACGCTACACTGTGGCCTTAAAACCATCTAACTCACATTGATAGTACTACCAAACATCTTAGCCAGTGCGGTCAGGATGTCACACCTCTGATTTGGACTAATCCTTGTCTGGACAGGCTCTGGTTGTTTTGGCACATGTCCATGTAAGTTTACTGGTCAAACAGACTGCAACGAACTGGGGCCAGCGACGTCACACTGACATCCACCATCCTGAAGAGACCTGAAGGACTTTGATGTTTGTCAAACTGATTGAAAAGTGTTTGTCCTCCCTGTCAGAACACTAGAACCGCAAAAAAAGAAGTGACATTTACAACAACTTTTGTTGCTCATATTATTGTTTTTGCTCTTTGTGGCTGCTTCTAAAAGATCATTATCTAACATCTGATGTTTTGTTTTACAGGATTATCCCGTTCTTCAGTGACGGAAAGAGAAAGACAACACAACAAAGTAAAGCAAATTCTCTCACAGGACAAAGAAGTTAAAATTAATTTTAATTAGTTCCTCACAGATATGTGATTAATTCGTGGATGGAGATCTTTGTTATC